>NC_143389.1:3568876-3723175 GCF_980474605.1 Leiobunum rupestre
GTCGGTGGGCTTTTATGGTTCCGTATTGTCGTAGAGTGGTTAGTATGGCGTCCCACTGAATCCAGGAGGGCAGGTTCTTAATTGTTAGCCAGACACCGTCGTCGTCGATGCTGGTAATTCGGCAGGGTTTGTCATTGATAGTTAGTTCCCCGTAGGAGACGGCTTGCTGGAGGAAGGCCAGAGTGGTAAAGGTAAGTAAATAACATTGTTTACCAACAGGTTGAAGAGTCTCCAAGCACTGTGGTCCGAGTTTTTCGTAAAAGGTCCGAGCGACGTCCAGGAATCCGGCGTCGACTTCGAGCCGGGCAGTCCGTTTTTTTACCTCAGCAGCCATTAAGGCTGTTTAGAGGTCGTCAGTTGAAGGTAAGTCCCAAGGAGGAACGGCGTCCAAAAGTGATGGCAGGAATCAGCCAAGTCAGGATACGTCGTAGTGACCAGGAACAGCAGCGACAGGTAAGTGTCAGCAGGACCAGGACCAGGAACAGCAGCGGAATCAGGAACAGCAGAGGAACCGGAAACAGCAGCGGAATCAGGAACAGCAGAGGAACCGGAAACAGCAGCGGCAGCTTCAGAAGCAGGAACAGGAACAGGAACGTCAGGATACCGGCAGGTAAGTCAGCATCGCAGGAACTAGCTGTATAGCTGGAGAACTCGCTTATCGGCCTTTCGGCCAAGATTTCAGCGAAATAGCTGGGAACAGATACTACACTTTGATCTTAGCCAAAAGGCCGAGAAGCGATAACCCGCTAGGAGCCGTCACTGTTTAACAAAGTAAAAAGAGAGAATTCGAGCATTTCAAATATTTCATAATTACGTCACCGAATGTTGGTCCTGGTGGGAGATGACAACGTTTGTAGCCATCGCGCGAACAAAGGAGAAGACGATATCTTGAATCCGTGAAATAGAGGTACACCGCCAGGCCCGGACTGGCACTTTTGGGGTCATCGGCTAGAGACAGTAGAGTGGGCCACTTTACCGGGCCGTATGGAAAAAAAATCTAAATGGTGGTTTATAGGACCATAAATAACGTATTAAGTGTACTAGATTCTACGTGAAACGTCAAACGCGTTTAAATGACCATTTAGGAAAAATTTATTATAAGCGAATAGAGCGTTCTATAAAAGTGGACCATAACCGGTCACTTTTCATACAGACTATAGAGCTGGTTCAGCAGGACTAACAACTTTTGTTATTCTTTGGTTTAAGAGAATTCGGCTTATGTCCTGTCTTTATATGAATATTTTAGAGACGTACCTTTTAGGAGTTGTAGGAGGCACCCTAGGTGTTGAAGTATGTTTGGGGTTAAGGATATTTTCATGATCTAAGTTTCATCTTAAACACGTGGATTTGGGACTAGTATTTTCTAGAATTTTGCTTATTTGCCATCATACATTTATTACAAAAATCATTTAAAATAAGAAAAAAGGCGCGGAAAGCAAAGCCGGAAATATGTGAAGCCTAGGCTAGCAACTACGCTACTAATAAAAATTGACTGCTCTCAATTTCTTACGGGTTTGCCAGATAAATATATTTCTCTAAGACGAAAGACCGGCCAAACCTTCACCTCCTCCGAACTCCAAAGGGGGAAAGCACACCACACCAATTTTATAGATTCGTAAACGCGCCTTCCCAATCGACCGCCATCACCTTACAGTCTACGGGGAGGGTGATGAAAAAACTGGTTTGGGGGGGGGGGGATGAAATTTCTGCGGTAAAGGGCTTGCTCGTTGGTTGTCTGTACGATAATATCGGCGCCCAGTAAACGTTTCTAAAAAGAGTGTATAGAACGTTCTATTGGAGCCGCATGCAGCCGGTGGCCCTCGGCGATCACCAACCTACCAGGACCTGGCTAGTCGCGGCTTGTCCACCGCTATCAATTACACTCTAGCGGCAACGGCCATATCACGCTGAATACACCGGTTCTCGTCTGATCACCGAAGTTAAGCAGCGTCGAGCGCGGTCAGTACTTGGGAGGGAGACCACCTGGGAACACCGCGTGCCGTTGGCTACTCATTTATTTTCGCGGGATGGGATTTGCGTCTTTTAACAGGAAAATACCTTCATCCTATCATTTTGACGCTGCTTTTTTATGCAATTAAAAGTTCGCCCAGACGATAATATTATTTCGGTCAACTCTTGGCCTTTTTTTAACAACTGGCAGCATCTTTCCGTGAATAAAATACATGTTAGTATCAAAATTGAACAAAATAAAATGGCGAGAAAATTGGTTTTCATTTTATTCTACTTAAGGCTTGTACTTAAAATAGTACTAACTTACTTACTTACTTACTTACTTACTTACTTACTAACTAACTAACTAACTAACTAACTAACTAACTAACTAACTAACTAATTAACTAACTAACTAACTAACTAACTAATTAACTAACTAACTAACTAACTAACTAACTAACGTTTATCTCTAAACAAAAACATTTCCGCGGTAAAATCCACTCTGAAATGGCCTTTTCTGGTTTTGGAATGAAGTCCAAAGTTAAAATTTTATTAACAAATTCTAATTGTGAAATATATTTTTTGTTCTAAATTTTAATCTTAAATGTAATTTAAATAGTTGAATCTAAAAAAGGACTTTTGGAAAATGTTTTATAGAAGGTTTTATCATGGGACAGCCGCATGGATTAGGGGAGTAACCCAAAAATACAAAATATCAAAACAAACCACGAAATTAAATAATAAAACGGAGACAGAGATATATTTTTTAAACAAAATAATATAGCTAACTTTTATCTATTAATTGTTTTAGGTGATGTAGTTTATGTAAAATATAAAAATGAACCTTGGCACAATATAAATTTAATGTCATGTTTTATTGATACTTAGAAAAAGTAACAAACATTTCAAAAGTCAGATCTTTGAGATCATTATTAAAAAAATATAACATTTTAAATCCGAACTCCTCTATAAATATTAAAATTATAAATTCCTAATCTACTTTAACAAAAGATATATCATATTAAGTTTAATACTATTAATGTTAGGAATAATCATGACTTTGAGATAAATAGAACAAAAATGTTTAATTCCAAATATAGTTAATTATAGAGCAATATATAATAAATGATTTTGTACTTACCAAAAATAAGCCTTGCCACTTTATATCTTGGTAATGTAGCTGCCGCGGGCGGCGGGCCCCCGGCGGCGACTCACTGTCCACGGAAGACGGGAAGAGAGAAAAAATGGAGAGGGGCTTATTTCGTGTTTTCTCTTTACGCGGAACATCTTGGCTGGAACCCAATGACCTAAAAATGAGGGGCGCGCTGTCTCTACCCACCATACCGAAACCCGCGAATTTACGTTATGAAAACCGGTTCCTTCAGCCAACCACTTAGAACATGCACGATTTACGAACCTTGGGTTACGAATAAAACCACAGGAATAACACAGAACAACCTCTTTTCGCGCCTTTATTTTACCCCTCTTACTTGCCTCCCGCTCGTCGGCCATTGCCTCTGCCCTAAACGGGGAGTCTAGCATCCACTCCTTGGGTATCCATAATGGAGGAGAGGACTGAAAGGGGGAAAACCAAGCATGGACGCGCCCAGGAAAATACCAAGGAGGATAGGAAGGGAGGCGAAGTAGGAGGGATGAACGCGGCAGCATCCTTGTAAGAAGCTTAGCGGCGGGAAAATTTCGGAAAAATGGCGGCTAGACGTAGCGTAGCTGCCGCAATCTTGCCGCCATTCATCCCTCCTACTTCGCCTCCCTTCCTATCCTCCGTGAAAATACCGCGAAAAAGAGTGTATAACTAGGTAAAAGAAAATTCAAAAACTGGAATCTTTCCGATTCTTCATTATTAACTATTCGACAATAAGGATTTTACCACTTATGACGTCAGAGGGGCAATATATTATAATAAAGAAATATATATAAAGACAGCCAAATAACATTTCCCGGAAATACTGTGTTGCGCAGTGCGCCATTATAAGAGCGTTTGATTTTTGATTTCAAGAGAGAAGTGGGCCGATCCCGGATTTACTGCAATACCAGGCCGACCCGTGGCGGAGGTGGAGCAAGCTCCGACCACTCCGCCGCCGTCCAAAAATAAGTTTAATATCTTGGGCCCCGATGGGACCCGTATCAGATATTAAGCTGATAAGAACAGATACTTTTAATTGTTTATTAAAAGATTGTCGTTTTTTACATTTTTACATTTTTCATTTGTTATATATTTGTTCACGGTTTAATTAATTAAATTAGCGCGAACAATCGTTTAAAAAGGATCATGGTATAAAAGTCGAGTAAAGAACTATGTTAAAAATTTAAAAATTAAATTTAAATCATATTTTTCCTTTTTTAATTTCTTTTTCTGGAGTTCTACTCCGTCGTCTTTTGGGATAGTTTTTCAGGAGGTCAGTTATTCTTACGACGAGGTCTTCTGCTGTCCGGGTTAGGCTAATTGAACGTGTGGGGGCTCTGGCATTGATTTTTTCGAGGAGGGCTTGAAGTTCGTTTTTCTTTAGTAGGTTAAGGCCTGGCACCTCGTTATAATTCCAATCTAATGGATCGAATCTTGGTCTGGTTGTGGGGCTGTCATGTTCGTTGGAGTCAGGTTCGCTTTCAGTTTCTGGTTGAGGTTCATGATGTGGTGGCGATTTCAGAGCGTCGGCGAAGGTACAGATTTTGGCTGGAGGATCTACGGTCTTTGGAGAAGGTGTTGCCAAGTAAAAGCTTTCGTTGGAGGTTCTGGAGTCGTTTGATTCGGTAAGTATTACAGGTGAGCGTGATGGTTTTTCTTTCAGGATTTCTTCTCGAGAGATGGCATTGGTAAGTATCACCCCCAAGGGAGCAGTTGTCGAGTTACTGGGAGCTGGGATGACTTCTCCGTTGGACTCTGGGGGCTGGCGATTCTTGGACTTCTTTTTCGGACAATCCCGAACCTGATGAGTGTCTTTATGGCAAAAGAAACACATTCTCTGGACGCCTCGGTAAGTGATCTGAATGCGATGCCCATTGATGGTCATCAGGTTCGGGATTGGACCCTTGACTTTAACTTGCAGCCGCCTTGTTCCGGTTCGGACATCTTTTAAAGCGCCGCCCTGGTAAGTCTCCCAAGATTCTGCGATGACGTCGCAGCTTGATCGTAGCCATTTTTTAAATATAGCCAACTCCCACCAACTCGGCGCATCCTTCACAGTGATATACGCCACTGGGTCGACTACACCGATGACATCCAGTTGTTTGTCACCCACGACGATTCCGCTGTCAACGGCTCGCTGAAAACTAGCTGCATCTCGAAAGGTGATCTGAGCTTCGGTCTTGGAGACCAATTGGAAGACGGTAACATTCTTCACTTCGACGTGGTTAAACAAAGCTTTTGCTACGTCTTCCACGTCAACTCCGTCGAATTTAACTCTGGCTGAAGCGGCCTTGAGAGCTGAAGCTGAAGCCAAAGCTGGAACCGGAACTTGCTGGTTCAGGATCGTCGGTAGCGCAGGAGGCATGATGCCTCTCTCCGAGGTCATCGGAATCGCTGGAGGACTTCTGGAATCGCTGGGAAGCGATCCCTTTCGTGGTGGATCCAAGATTGTGGATTTCAGGAACAGACGGACCGGAACAGGATCAGCAGGAGACTGGAGCGGCAGTGCAGGTAAGTAAACTTCCCAATACAGGTAAATACGGTTCCCGGCCTTTGGCTTCGAAAAAAGGAGCAAACAGATACTACACTTTGATCTTAGCCAAAAGGCCGAGAAGCGATAACCCGCTAGGAGCCGTCACTGTTTAACAAAGTAAAAAGAGAGAATTCGAGCATTTCAAATATTTCATAATAACGTCACCGAATGTTGGTCCTGGTGGGAGATGACAACGTTTGTAGCCATCGCGCGAACAAAGGAGAAGACGATATCTTGAATCCGTGAAATAGAGGTACACCGCCAGGCCCGGACTGGCACTTTTGGGGTCATCGGCTAGAGACAGTAGAGTGGGCCACTTTACCGGGCCGTATGGAAAAAAAATCTAAATGGTGGTTTATAGGACCATAAATAACGTATTAAGTGTACTAGATTCTACGTGAAACGTCAAACGCGTTTAAATGACCATTTAGGAAAAATTTATTATAAGCGAATAGAGCGTTCTATAAAAGTGGACCATAACCGGTCACTTTTCATACAGACTATAGAGCTGGTTCAGCAGGACTAACAACTTTTGTTATTCTTTGGTTTAAGAGAATTCGGCTTATGTCCTGTCTTTATATGAATATTTTAGAGACGTACCTTTTAGGAGTTGTAGGAGGCACCCTAGGTGTTGAAGTATGTTTGGGGTTAAGGATATTTTCATGATCTAAGTTTCATCTTAAACACGTGGATTTGGGACTAGTATTTTCTAGAATTTTGCTTATTTGCCATCATACATTTATTACAAAAATCATTTAAAATAAGAAAAAAGGCGCGGAAAGCAAAGCCGGAAATATGTGAAGCCTAGGCTAGCAACTACGCTACTAATAAAAATTGACTGCTCTCAATTTCTTACGGGTTTGCCAGATAAATATATTTCTCTAAGACGAAAAACCGGCCAAACCTTCACCTCCTCCGAACTCCAAAGGGGGAAAGCACACCACACCAATTTTATAGATTCGTAAACGCGCCTTCCCAATCGACCGCCATCACCTTACAGTCTACGGGGAGGGTGATGAAAAAACTGGTTTGGGGGGGGGGGGGGATGAAATTTCTGCGGTAAAGGGCTTGCTCGTTGGTTGTCTGTACGATAATATCGGCGCCCAGTAAACGTTTCTAAAAAGAGTGTATAGAACGTTCTATTGGAGCCGCATGCAGCCGGTGGCCCTCGGCGATCACCAACCTACCAGGACCTGGCTAGTCGCGGCTTGTCCACCGCTATCAATTACACTCTAGCGGCAACGGCCATATCACGCTGAATACACCGGTTCTCGTCTGATCACCGAAGTTAAGCAGCGTCGAGCGCGGTCAGTACTTGGGAGGGAGACCACCTGGGAACACCGCGTGCCGTTGGCTACTCATTTATTTTCGCGGGATGGGATTTGCGTCTTTTAACAGGAAAATACCTTCATCCTATCATTTTGACGCTGCTTTTTTATGCAATTAAAAGTTCGCCCAGACGATAATATTATTTCGGTCAACTCTTGGCCTTTTTTTAACAACTGGCAGCATCTTTCCGTGAATAAAATACATGTTAGTATCAAAATTGAACAAAATAAAATGGCGAGAAAATTGGTTTTCATTTTATTCTACTTAAGGCTTGTACTTAAAATAGTACTAACTTACTTACTTACTTACTTACTTACTTACTTACTAACTAACTAACTAACTAACTAACTAACTAACTAACTAACTAATTAACTAACTAACTAACTAACTAACTAATTAACTAACTAACTAACTAACTAACTAACTAACGTTTATCTCTAAACAAAAACATTTCCGCGGTAAAATCCACTCTGAAATGGCCTTTTCTGGTTTTGGAATGAAGTCCAAAGTTAAAATTTTATTAACAAATTCTAATTGTGAAATATATTTTTTGTTCTAAATTTTAATCTTAAATGTAATTTAAATAGTTGAATCTAAAAAAGGACTTTTGGAAAATGTTTTATAGAAGGTTTTATCATGGGACAGCCGCATGGATTAGGGGAGTAACCCAAAAATACAAAATATCAAAACAAACCACGAAATTAAATAATAAAACGGAGACAGAGATATATTTTTTAAACAAAATAATATAGCTAACTTTTATCTATTAATTGTTTTAGGTGATGTAGTTTATGTAAAATATAAAAATGAACCTTGGCACAATATAAATTTAATGTCATGTTTTATTGATACTTAGAAAAAGTAACAAACATTTCAAAATTCAGATCTTTGAGATCATTATTAAAAAAATATAACATTTTAAATCCGAACTCCTCTATAAATATTAAAATTATAAATTCCTAATCTACTTTAACAAAAGATATATCATATTAAGTTTAATACTATTAATGTTAGGAATAATCATGACTTTGAGATAAATAGAACAAAAATGTTTAATTCCAAATATAGTTAATTATAGAGCAATATATAATAAATGATTTTGTACTTACCAAAAATAAGCCTTGCCACTTTATATCTTGGTAATGTAGCTGCCGCGGGCGGCGGGCCCCCGGCGGCGACTCACTGTCCACGGAAGACGGGAAGAGAGAAAAAATGGAGAGGGGCTTATTTCGTGTTTTCTCTTTACGCGGAACATCTTGGCTGGAACCCAATGACCTAAAAATGAGGGGCGCGCTGTCTCTACCCACCATACCGAAACCCGCGAATTTACGTTATGAAAACCGGTTCCTTCAGCCAACCACTTAGAACATGCACGATTTACGAACCTTGGGTTACGAATAAAACCACAGGAATAACACAGAACAACCTCTTTTCGCGCCTTTATTTTACCCCTCTTACTTGCCTCCCGCTCGTCGGCCATTGCCTCTGCCCTAAACGGGGAGTCTAGCATCCACTCCTTGGGTATCCATAATGGAGGAGAGGACTGAAAGGGGGAAAACCAAGCATGGACGCGCCCAGGAAAATACCAAGGAGGATAGGAAGGGAGGCGAAGTAGGAGGGATGAACGCGGCAGCATCCTTGTAAGAAGCTTAGCGGCGGGAAAATTTCGGAAAAATGGCGGCTAGACGTAGCGTAGCTGCCGCAATCTTGCCGCCATTCATCCCTCCTACTTCGCCTCCCTTCCTATCCTCCGTGAAAATACCGCGAAAAAGAGTGTATAACTAGGTAAAAGAAAATTCAAAAACTGGAATCTTTCCGATTCTTCATTATTAACTATTCGACAATAAGGATTTTACCACTTATGACGTCAGAGGGGCAATATATTATAATAAAGAAATATATATAAAGACAGCCAAATAACATTTCCCGGAAATACTGTGTTGCGCAGTGCGCCATTATAAGAGCGTTTGATTTTTGATTTCAAGAGAGAAGTGGGCCGATCCCGGATTTACTGCAATACCAGGCCGACCCGTGGCGGAGGTGGAGCAAGCTCCGACCACTCCGCCGCCGTCCAAAAATAAGTTTAATATCTTGGGCCCCGATGGGACCCGTATCAGATATTAAGCTGATAAGAACAGATACTGAAATAGTTTATTAAAGAAAAGCACATATACATGAACAGATCCTCATATGGATTCTGAACACAAATTGATTAAAGAAATTTACATATTTACATTTAATTGATAAATTTTGAAAAGTTAATATTTGCATAGACTATTTTTAACAACAAGTTCTTATTTTTCAAGGTAAGTTTAAACTTTTAAATTTAAATTTTTACTTTTTATATATTTTTTTTATTTTTCAGGTGCGTCTTTAGGTACCCTCAAATAATTTTCAGATACATTTAATTTGCATTTTCTATTTTACAGGTACGTTTGTGTAACATTTTCCAGGTACGTTTATATCATATTTGCCAGGTACGTGTAATATTTTGAACATTTTGTATTTCAGGTACTTTTATTTTAATAACATTTATTAAATTTCAGGTAAGTTAAGCTAAGTAAAATTTTTTTTCCAGGTACTTTCATTTTAATAACATTTTATAATTTCAGGTACGTTAGGCTAAGTTAATTAATTTTCCAGGTAAGTTTAAATTCTTTAAATTTTTATTGCAGGTACGATTTTATTTTATTTTATTTTTTAAACATTTTTCAGTTACGTGGATTTAATCCTTTGTTATACATTGTTTATGTTATTTGTACTATGGGTTTGTCTATAATTAAAGACTTTTACAACTTTACGCGTTAAAAGCTAAAAAAGTAGTTTAATTGTGTCATCACGAATTGCAAAAAAAGGTTTTACAGGGTTATGCCAGTATTCTTCAAATTTGTCTCGTGAGAGACGTAATTTATCTGCCCGTGCCCTCATAGCCATATGGAGGCGAACGCGTTCTAATACGACGAGTGCAGTGTCACGTTTTTTTTCAAAAATTAAGCGGTTTCTCGCTTTCCATATCTGGAAGTTGATTTCCGCCAACAATACTAGTGTTGCGTGTATCAGTGACACGGGAACCGGAAGGGGTACGAAGTGGCACACAGTCTGCCACGAGATAAACTTAACTCCCAAGAACTCGCGGACACGGTTTCTGAGGAGTTTTGCTATGTCGCAGTCGTATAACAGGTGCTGGATGGTCTCATTTTTGGGACAGAACGGACATGAGCGAGTAGCGCACATGTTGCGGTCGTATAGAACGTCACGAACCGGGACAACTTCGTGGAATACTTTGTACGCGAAATCGCGACGAGAACCGGTAAGTGCTTTGTTGGAAAGTCGGCTAAAAGCCGTTTTCCACTTGACGTGCGGCTGAAGCGTAAATATCCGTGGTACAACTGGTCTCTGGAGAAGAGCTTTCACACTCTTGTTAGAAATCTTGAGAAGATCAGTGTCGGGTTTTGACTTCAAAACCAAAGCCGCCGTTGTTTTTGAAGGTACATAATTTGGATGAACGTCGCGAGCGTGCATAGCGGACACGTCCCAAGGTACTTTAAAAATTGTCTTTGAACTCGTGGAAAGGTGGAATGAAACTGTGGCGCTAACTGGATGGTCCTTCGCTGCTAAGCACGACGAATACCGGGTCAAGGCGAGAGCGTGAAGCTCGTTTTCGAGGAGCGGAACCCCGAGGCCGCCATCGTTACAGTCGAGGCAAAGAGTTTGCCGCGCGATAAGTTCTTGCTTGTCTCCCCAAACGAATGAGAAAATCTTCCTGTTGACTGTTGCAATCGTGGCAGGCGAGAAAACCACGAGAGGAACTGGGTAAGTCAATTTTGGTAGGGCGATTTGCTTGATGAGTTGGACGCGGGTGCGGAAACAAAAAGTGTTGTCCGCCCACGCGTCCAAAGAAGTTGAGAATTTCTCAACAAAGCGAGTCTCGTTACTATGGGCTACTCCGTGGGCTGAGAACAGTACACCTAGGATTTTCACTGGTTCTGTGGTTTCCTTTATTGGTAACGTCGCGGGAATCAACTCGAGGGCTTTGCCACCGATTCGAGCAAGTTGGCTCTTGGTGGCGTTTAACTTGCTGCCGGAGACAGCGCAAAAGTCGTCGAGGAGCCGTAGCGTACCCCGAACCGAAGCGATGTCCTCCAACATGAAATTGGCGTCGTCCGCGTGAGCGGCATAAATTTGTTGACTAGAGACGGCCGTTCCCGGGCAGTGGAGGCCACGAATGTCCAGACTGTGGCTCGCTGCAAAGAGGAGTGGCTCCAGAGCGAGGCAGAACAGGCTGGGTGATAGGGGACAGCCTTGACGAACGCCCCTTTTGATCTGGAATGGTTCCGACGGATGCGAGTTGATGGTAAGTTGACTAATGTTTTTTTCGTACATATTTTTCAGGATGCTGACGAAACGCTGACCGAAGCCGAAACGCGCGAGAGTCTGCCAGAGAAACTGGTGATTAACGCGGTCGAAGGCTTTTTCGAAGTCTACAGCGAGAAGGAAGCCGCAACGATCCCGCTCGGTGTAATCCACAAGGATATCTCGGAGCATAACAAGGTTAAATAGCGGCTGACGCCCTCTAACCCCGCAAGTCTGGTTAGTGCCAATGATGGTGCCGGTGACTTTGGATGAACGCGAGTCGAGGATCTTAGCGAACAGTTTTCTGTCCGTGTTTATTTTCGTAATAGGCCGCCACGCGGAAGGGGAGGCTTTGTTGTCCGTGTCTTTACAGATTAAGACGACGTGGCCTTCGCGAAATGTTTCTGGGAATGGCTCTCCGTTCAGGAGATCAGATACTACACTTTGATCTTAGCCAAAAGGCCGAGAAGCGATAACCCGCTAGGAGCCGTCACTGTTTAACAAAGTAAAAAGAGAGAATTCGAGCATTTCAAATATTTCATAATTACGTCACCGAATGTTGGTCCTGGTGGGAGATGACAACGTTTGTAGCCATCGCGCGAACAAAGGAGAAGACGATATCTTGAATCCGTGAAATAGAGGTACACCGCCAGGCCCGGACTGGCACTTTTGGGGTCATCGGCTAGAGACAGTAGAGTGGGCCACTTTACCGGGCCGTATGGAAAAAAAATCTAAATGGTGGTTTATAGGACCATAAATAACGTATTAAGTGTACTAGATTCTACGTGAAACGTCAAACGCGTTTAAATGACCATTTAGGAAAAATTTATTATAAGCGAATAGAGCGTTCTATAAAAGTGGACCATAACCGGTCACTTTTCATACAGACTATAGAGCTGGTTCAGCAGGACTAACAACTTTTGTTATTCTTTGGTTTAAGAGAATTCGGCTTATGTCCTGTCTTTATATGAATATTTTAGAGACGTACCTTTTAGGAGTTGTAGGAGGCACCCTAGGTGTTGAAGTATGTTTGGGGTTAAGGATATTTTCATGATCTAAGTTTCATCTTAAACACGTGGATTTGGGACTAGTATTTTCTAGAATTTTGCTTATTTGCCATCATACATTTATTTCAAAAATCATTTAAAATAAGAAAAAAGGCGCGGAAAGCAAAGCCGGAAATATGTGAAGCCTAGGCTAGCAACTACGCTACTAATAAAAATTGACTGCTCTCAATTTCTTACGGGTTTGCCAGATAAATATATTTCTCTAAGACGAAAAACCGGCCAAACCTTCACCTCCTCCGAACTCCAAAGGGGGAAAGCACACCACACCAATTTTATAGATTCGTAAACGCGCCTTCCCAATCGACCGCCATCACCTTACAGTCTACGGGGAGGGTGATGAAAAAACTGGTTTGGGGGGGGGGGGATGAAATTTCTGCGGTAAAGGGCTTGCTCGTTGGTTGTCTGTACGATAATATCGGCGCCCAGTAAACGTTTCTAAAAAGAGTGTATAGAACGTTCTATTGGAGCCGCATGCAGCCGGTGGCCCTCGGCGATCACCAACCTACCAGGACCTGGCTAGTCGCGGCTTGTCCACCGCTATCAATTACACTCTAGCGGCAACGGCCATATCACGCTGAATACACCGGTTCTCGTCTGATCACCGAAGTTAAGCAGCGTCGAGCGCGGTCAGTACTTGGGAGGGAGACCACCTGGGAACACCGCGTGCCGTTGGCTACTCATTTATTTTCGCGGGATGGGATTTGCGTCTTTTAACAGGAAAATACCTTCATCCTATCATTTTGACGCTGCTTTTTTATGCAATTAAAAGTTCGCCCAGACGATAATATTATTTCGGTCAACTCTTGGCCTTTTTTTAACAACTGGCAGCATCTTTCCGTGAATAAAATACATGTTAGTATCAAAATTGAACAAAATAAAATGGCGAGAAAATTGGTTTTCATTTTATTCTACTTAAGGCTTGTACTTAAAATAGTACTAACTTACTTACTTACTTACTTACTTACTTACTTACTAACTAACTAACTAACTAACTAACTAACTAATTAACTAACTAACTAATTAACTAACTAACTAACTAACTAACTAACTAACGTTTATCTCTAAACAAAAACATTTCCGCGGTAAAATCCACTCTGAAATGGCCTTTTCTGGTTTTGGAATGAAGTCCAAAGTTAAAATTTTATTAACAAATTCTAATTGTGAAATATATTTTTTGTTCTAAATTTTAATCTTAAATGTAATTTAAATAGTTGAATCTAAAAAAGGACTTTTGGAAAATGTTTTATAGAAGGTTTTATCATGGGACAGCCGCATGGATTAGGGGAGTAACCCAAAAATACAAAATATCAAAACAAACCACGAAATTAAATAATAAAACGGAGACAGAGATATATTTTTTAAACAAAATAATATAGCTAACTTTTATCTATTAATTGTTTTAGGTGATGTAGTTTATGTAAAATATAAAAATGAACCTTGGCACAATATAAATTTAATGTCATGTTTTATTGATACTTAGAAAAAGTAACAAACATTTCAAAAGTCAGATCTTTGAGATCATTATTAAAAAAATATAACATTTTAAATCCGAACTCCTCTATAAATATTAAAATTATAAATTCCTAATCTACTTTAACAAAAGATATATCATATTAAGTTTAATACTATTAATGTTAGGAATAATCATGACTTTGAGATAAATAGAACAAAAATGTTTAATTCCAAATATAGTTAATTATAGAGCAATATATAATAAATGATTTTGTACTTACCAAAAATAAGCCTTGCCACTTTATATCTTGGTAATGTAGCTGCCGCGGGCGGCGGGCCCCCGGCGGCGACTCACTGTCCACGGAAGACGGGAAGAGAGAAAAAATGGAGAGGGGCTTATTTCGTGTTTTCTCTTTACGCGGAACATCTTGGCTGGAACCCAATGACCTAAAAATGAGGGGCGCGCTGTCTCTACCCACCATACCGAAACCCGCGAATTTACGTTATGAAAACCGGTTCCTTCAGCCAACCACTTAGAACATGCACGATTTACGAACCTTGGGTT
Organism: Leiobunum rupestre; assembly: GCF_980474605.1. NCBI lineage: Eukaryota > Metazoa > Arthropoda > Arachnida > Opiliones > Sclerosomatidae > Leiobunum > Leiobunum rupestre. The sequence goes on from NC_143389.1 coordinate 3,583,273, forward strand.
ACGAATAAAACCACAGGAATAACACAGAACAACCTCTTTTCGCGCCTTTATTTTACCCCTCTTACTTGCCTCCCGCTCGTCGGCCATTGCCTCTGCCCTAAACGGGGAGTCTAGCATCCACTCCTTGGGTATCCATAATGGAGGAGAGGACTGAAAGGGGGAAAACCAAGCATGGACGCGCCCAGGAAAATACCAAGGAGGATAGGAAGGGAGGCGAAGTAGGAGGGATGAACGCGGCAGCATCCTTGTAAGAAGCTTAGCGGCGGGAAAATTTCGGAAAAATGGCGGCTAGACGTAGCGTAGCTGCCGCAATCTTGCCGCCATTCATCCCTCCTACTTCGCCTCCCTTCCTATCCTCCGTGAAAATACCGCGAAAAAGAGTGTATAACTAGGTAAAAGAAAATTCAAAAACTGGAATCTTTCCGATTCTTCATTATTAACTATTCGACAATAAGGATTTTACCACTTATGACGTCAGAGGGGCAATATATTATAATAAAGAAATATATATAAAGACAGCCAAATAACATTTCCCGGAAATACTGTGTTGCGCAGTGCGCCATTATAAGAGCGTTTGATTTTTGATTTCAAGAGAGAAGTGGGCCGATCCCGGATTTACTGCAATACCAGGCCGACCCGTGGCGGAGGTGGAGCAAGCTCCGACCACTCCGCCGCCGTCCAAAAATAAGTTTAATATCTTGGGCCCCGATGGGACCCGTATCAGATATTAAGCTGATAAGAACAGATACTTTTAATTGTTTATTAAAAGCTTCGTTTGATTTTACATATTTACATTTTTACATTTGTTATATTTGTTCGCGTTTTTAATTAGTTAAATTAGCGCGAACAAAGTCGGATAAGCTAAAAAAATCAAGTATTTACATTTTCTAATTTCTAGGAGTGTCCAAGTTCATATACGATCAAGGTAAGTATTTGTTTTCTTTTTTTCTATTTTTTCAGGTTTTAAAACATTTGAGTAAAATTAAAAAATTCAGTATGTAACGTAATCTGCGTAAAGATCTTGCTCCGGTGTGGTTTTGGTGGCGCTAGCGAATGTCTTCTCAACGTCTTCTGTCTTGCCTTTCTTTATTGATTTCCCTGGAGAGTTGGTCATTCGTCTTTTGGAGAATTTTTCCTGTTCCTTGTTCATCAGCGCGAAATACACTTGTTTCCTGCGGTCGCCTATTGTTTCGGTAGTCTCGAGGAATTCCCTAAAATCTCGTAGTTCTGCCTGTGAATAGTTCTTTAATTTCTCTAGTTGTTGCGGATGGACATATGTACTGTTGCTGCGTTTCTTGGGCTGGGGTTCCTGGTGGTCGCTGGGTGGGTCCGCCAATTCCGCTGATACCGTTGCGAGCTCTTGCTCCTTGGGTGCCACAATCTTTTCTTGGGTTTCCAAGCTTTCCCCTTCCTGGACGTGCTCGGACCTCTCGGTTGCTTCCTTTCTGGCCTTTTTTGCCTCGCATGCGGACGCCGTATGTCCCTCCTGGTCGCAGAAGAAACACTTCTTCACGACCCCTTGGTAATATACTAGCGCTCGGCTACGCCCAAAAAAAACAACATTGGGTATTTGTTTCTCAATTTTAATTTTTACCGATCTGTCTCCATTTTTGAGTCCTTTCAGTTGAGGGTACTCGTCCAGACGGTGAGCTTTAATGGTTCCATACTGTCTCATGGTGGTGAGGACAGAGTCCCATTGGATCCAGCGAGGTAGGTTTTTTATGGTAACCCAGACGCCGTCATCTTCGACGCTGGTGAGTCGGCAAGGTTTATCGTTGATAACGAGGTCATTGTAGGAGAGAGCCTGTTGCAGGAAGGCCAGGGTTGTAAAAGTTATTAAAAACTTGTCTTTACCAAGAGGTTGTAGCGTGTCAAGGCAGTCACTGCCGAGCTTATCGTGGAAGGTCCGAGCGACGTCCAGGAATCCAGCGTCGACCTGAAGGTGAGCAGTGCGTTTTTTCACCTCCATAGCCATGATGGCTATGGGAGGATCGTCGGATGAAGGCAAGTCCCAGGAAGGAACAGCGTCAAGCAGCAGTGGCAGGAAACAGCCAAGTCAGGATACAGCGTGGAGACCAGGATCAGCAGCGACAGGTAAGTGTCAGCAGGACCAGGACCAGGAACAGCAGCGGAAACAGGACCAGCAGAGGAACCGGAAACAGCAGCGGCAGAAACAGGAACAGGAACAGAGACGTCAGAGTACCGGCAGGTAAGTCAGCATCGCAGGAACAGGCTGAGAAGCGTAAACGTCGCTTAACGGCCTTTCGGCCAAGATTTCAGCGAAATAGCTGGGAACAGATACTACACTTTGATCTTAGCCAAAAGGCCGAGAAGCGATAACCCGCTAGGAGCCGTCACTGTTTAACAAAGTAAAAAGAGAGAATTCGAGCATTTCAAATATTTCATAATTACGTCACCGAATGTTGGTCCTGGTGGGAGATGACAACGTTTGTAGCCATCGCGCGAACAAAGGAGAAGACGATATCTTGAATCCGTGAAATAGAGGTACACCGCCAGGCCCGGACTGGCACTTTTGGGGTCATCGGCTAGAGACAGTAGAGTGGGCCACTTTACCGGGCCGTATGGAAAAAAAATCTAAATGGTGGTTTATAGGACCATAAATAACGTATTAAGTGTACTAGATTCTACGTGAAACGTCAAACGCGTTTAAATGACCATTTAGGAAAAATTTATTATAAGCGAATAGAGCGTTCTATAAAAGTGGACCATAACCGGTCACTTTTCATACAGACTATAGAGCTGGTTCAGCAGGACTAACAACTTTTGTTATTCTTTGGTTTAAGAGAATTCGGCTTATGTCCTGTCTTTATATGAATATTTTAGAGACGTACCTTTTAGGAGTTGTAGGAGGCACCCTAGGTGTTGAAGTATGTTTGGGGTTAAGGATATTTTCATGATCTAAGTTTCATCTTAAACACGTGGATTTGGGACTAGTATTTTCTAGAATTTTGCTTATTTGCCATCATACATTTATTACAAAAATCATTTAAAATAAGAAAAAAGGCGCGGAAAGCAAAGCCGGAAATATGTGAAGCCTAGGCTAGCAACTACGCTACTAATAAAAATTGACTGCTCTCAATTTCTTACGGGTTTGCCAGATAAATATATTTCTCTAAGACGAAAAACCGGCCAAACCTTCACCTCCTCCGAACTCCAAAGGGGGAAAGCACACCACACCAATTTTATAGATTCGTAAACGCGCCTTCCCAATCGACCGCCATCACCTTACAGTCTACGGGGAGGGTGATGAAAAAACTGGTTTGGGGGGGGGGGGGGATGAAATTTCTGCGGTAAAGGGCTTGCTCGTTGGTTGTCTGTACGATAATATCGGCGCCCAGTAAACGTTTCTAAAAAGAGTGTATAGAACGTTCTATTGGAGCCGCATGCAGCCGGTGGCCCTCGGCGATCACCAACCTACCAGGACCTGGCTAGTCGCGGCTTGTCCACCGCTATCAATTACACTCTAGCGGCAACGGCCATATCACGCTGAATACACCGGTTCTCGTCTGATCACCGAAGTTAAGCAGCGTCGAGCGCGGTCAGTACTTGGGAGGGAGACCACCTGGGAACACCGCGTGCCGTTGGCTACTCATTTATTTTCGCGGGATGGGATTTGCGTCTTTTAACAGGAAAATACCTTCATCCTATCATTTTGACGCTGCTTTTTTATGCAATTAAAAGTTCGCCCAGACGATAATATTATTTCGGTCAACTCTTGGCCTTTTTTTAACAACTGGCAGCATCTTTCCGTGAATAAAATACATGTTAGTATCAAAATTGAACAAAATAAAATGGCGAGAAAATTGGTTTTCATTTTATTCTACTTAAGGCTTGTACTTAAAATAGTACTAACTTACTTACTTACTTACTTACTTACTTACTAACTAACTAACTAACTAACTAACTAACTAACTAACTAACTAACTAATTAACTAACTAACTAACTAACTAACTAATTAACTAACTAACTAACTAACTAACTAACTAACGTTTATCTCTAAACAAAAACATTTCCGCGGTAAAATCCACTCTGAAATGGCCTTTTCTGGTTTTGGAATGAAGTCCAAAGTTAAAATTTTATTAACAAATTCTAATTGTGAAATATATTTTTTGTTCTAAATTTTAATCTTAAATGTAATTTAAATAGTTGAATCTAAAAAAGGACTTTTGGAAAATGTTTTATAGAAGGTTTTATCATGGGACAGCCGCATGGATTAGGGGAGTAACCCAAAAATACAAAATATCAAAACAAACCACGAAATTAAATAATAAAACGGAGACAGAGATATATTTTTTAAACAAAATAATATAGCTAACTTTTATCTATTAATTGTTTTAGGTGATGTAGTTTATGTAAAATATAAAAATGAACCTTGGCACAATATAAATTTAATGTCATGTTTTATTGATACTTAGAAAAAGTAACAAACATTTCAAAAGTCAGATCTTTGAGATCATTATTAAAAAAATATAACATTTTAAATCCGAACTCCTCTATAAATATTAAAATTATAAATTCCTAATCTACTTTAACAAAAGATATATCATATTAAGTTTAATACTATTAATGTTAGGAATAATCATGACTTTGAGATAAATAGAACAAAAATGTTTAATTCCAAATATAGTTAATTATAGAGCAATATATAATAAATGATTTTGTACTTACCAAAAATAAGCCTTGCCACTTTATATCTTGGTAATGTAGCTGCCGCGGGCGGCGGGCCCCCGGCGGCGACTCACTGTCCACGGAAGACGGGAAGAGAGAAAAAATGGAGAGGGGCTTATTTCGTGTTTTCTCTTTACGCGGAACATCTTGGCTGGAACCCAATGACCTAAAAATGAGGGGCGCGCTGTCTCTACCCACCATACCGAAACCCGCGAATTTACGTTATGAAAACCGGTTCCTTCAGCCAACCACTTAGAACATGCACGATTTACGAACCTTGGGTTACGAATAAAACCACAGGAATAACACAGAACAACCTCTTTTCGCGCCTTTATTTTACCCCTCTTACTTGCCTCCCGCTCGTCGGCCATTGCCTCTGCCCTAAACGGGGAGTCTAGCATCCACTCCTTGGGTATCCATAATGGAGGAGAGGACTGAAAGGGGGAAAACCAAGCATGGACGCGCCCAGGAAAATACCAAGGAGGATAGGAAGGGAGGCGAAGTAGGAGGGATGAACGCGGCAGCATCCTTGTAAGAAGCTTAGCGGCGGGAAAATTTCGGAAAAATGGCGGCTAGACGTAGCGTAGCTGCCGCAATCTTGCCGCCATTCATCCCTCCTACTTCGCCTCCCTTCCTATCCTCCGTGAAAATACCGCGAAAAAGAGTGTATAACTAGGTAAAAGAAAATTCAAAAACTGGAATCTTTCCGATTCTTCATTATTAACTATTCGACAATAAGGATTTTACCACTTATGACGTCAGAGGGGCAATATATTATAATAAAGAAATATATATAAAGACAGCCAAATAACATTTCCCGGAAATACTGTGTTGCGCAGTGCGCCATTATAAGAGCGTTTGATTTTTGATTTCAAGAGAGAAGTGGGCCGATCCCGGATTTACTGCAATACCAGGCCGACCCGTGGCGGAGGTGGAGCAAGCTCCGACCACTCCGCCGCCGTCCAAAAATAAGTTTAATATCTTGGGCCCCGATGGGACCCGTATCAGATATTAAGCTGATAAGAACAGATACTTTTAATAGTTTATTAAAAGATTCGTTTCGTTACAAAAATTACATTCAAGTCATTTGTTCGCGTTTTAAGTTAATTTAAATTAGCGCGAACACTCGTTAAAAGATAAAAAGAAACAGTGTAAAAAAAAAAAAAAAACGAGTAAAGAACTATGTGAAAATTTAAAAATTAAATTTAAAACATATTTTTGCCTTTTTTCACTTCTTTTTCTGGAGTTTTACTACGTCGTCTCTTTGGATAGTTTTTTAAAAGTTCGATGATTTGTGCCGCTTGGTCTTCTGCTCGTTTGGTTAGGATGGGTGAACGTGTGGGTGCTCTGGAGTTGATTTTAGCAAGAAGGGCTTGAAGTTCGGTTTTCCTCAATAGATGTAAATGTAGTTGTGACGGATCGGTATAATTCCACTCTGATGGATCAAATCGGGGTCTGGAGTTGTTGTCGGAGTCAATGGATTCGGGTTCGCTTTCGGGTTCTAGGTCATCGTGATGTGGTGGAGATTTCAAGGCGTCGGCGTATTGGCTTGTTTGGACTGGAGGTTCTGCGTTTCTCTTGTATGGTTCTGGTGATGTTAAAGTCCAGCTCTCTTCAGAGCTTTTGGAGTCGTCGGATGCGGTAAGTATGGGTGATTTGCTGGTTTGGGGTTCTTGATTTTCTTCCAGGTTGTTTTCTAGTGTGGTGGCGTTGGCAAGAGCAGATGTGGAACTTCGGTGTGGTTCAGGATCTTTGGGTAAGTCTTTTTTGGCTACCGGCTTGTCTGCCGTCTTTTCCTTCTTTGCGACACAGGCAGAGGCAAAGTGCCCCTCCTGGTCACAGAAGAAGCATTTCTTTGAAACGCCGGGATAGTAGACCAGAGCCCGACTGCGGCCGAAGTAAAGGACATTAGGTATAGTTTGAGTAATTCGTATTTTTACCGCTCTGTCTCCATTTTTAACTCCTTTTAGTTCTTTATATTCATCTAAACGATGAGCCTTTATTTCGCCGTACTGACGTAGGGTTGTCAATATGGCGTCCCATTGGATCCATGGTGGTAAATTCTTGATCGTCAGCCAGACGCCATCATCCTCGACGCTGGTGACTCTGCAGGTCTTGTTGCCGATTGTTAATTCTCCGTAAGAGACCGCTTGCTGTAGAAAGGCAAGGGTTGCGAAGGTAAGTAAGAATGCCTCCTTACCAACAGGTTGCAACGTCTCGATGGATTCAAGACCGAGCTTCTCGTGGAAAGCCTGAGCGACTTCCAGGAAGCCGGCGTCGACGTCCAGTCGAGCAGTTCGTTTTCTCACCTCCATAGCCATCCTGGCTATGGAGAGATCGTCAGGTGAAGTTAGGTCCCAGGAAGGAACAGCGTCAAGTAGCAATGGCAAAAGCCAGCCAGGTCAGGATACAGCGTAGACGTCCGGAACAGCAGCGACAGGTAAGTAGCAGCGGAACCAGGACCAGGAACAGCAGCGGAACCAGGATCAGCAACGGAACCAGGATCAGCAGCGGCAGCTTCGGAAGCAGGAACAGGAACAGGCACGTCAGGAAACCGGCAGGTAAGTCAACATCACAGGAACAGGCTGAGAAGCGTATACGTCGCTTAACGGCCTTTCGGCCAAGATTTCAGCGAAATAGCTGGGAACAGATACTACACTTTGATCTTAGCCAAAAGGCCGAGAAGCGATAACCCGCTAGGAGCCGTCACTGTTTAACAAAGTAAAAAGAGAGAATTCGAGCATTTCAAATATTTCATAATTACGTCACCGAATGTTGGTCCTGGTGGGAGATGACAACGTTTGTAGCCATCGCGCGAACAAAGGAGAAGACGATATCTTGAATCCGTGAAATAGAGGTACACCGCCAGGCCCGGACTGGCACTTTTGGGGTCATCGGCTAGAGACAGTAGAGTGGGCCACTTTACCGGGCCGTATGGAAAAAAAATCTAAATGGTGGTTTATAGGACCATAAATAACGTATTAAGTGTACTAGATTCTACGTGAAACGTCAAACGCGTTTAAATGACCATTTAGGAAAAATTTATTATAAGCGAATAGAGCGTTCTATAAAAGTGGACCATAACCGGTCACTTTTCATACAGACTATAGAGCTGGTTCAGCAGGACTAACAACTTTTGTTATTCTTTGGTTTAAGAGAATTCGGCTTATGTCCTGTCTTTATATGAATATTTTAGAGACGTACCTTTTAGGAGTTGTAGGAGGCACCCTAGGTGTTGAAGTATGTTTGGGGTTAAGGATATTTTCATGATCTAAGTTTCATCTTAAACACGTGGATTTGGGACTAGTATTTTCTAGAATTTTGCTTATTTGCCATCATACATTTATTACAAAAATCATTTAAAATAAGAAAAAAGGCGCGGAAAGCAAAGCCGGAAATATGTGAAGCCTAGGCTAGCAACTACGCTACTAATAAAAATTGACTGCTCTCAATTTCTTACGGGTTTGCCAGATAAATATATTTCTCTAAGACGAAAAACCGGCCAAACCTTCACCTCCTCCGAACTCCAAAGGGGGAAAGCACACCACACCAATTTTATAGATTCGTAAACGCGCCTTCCCAATCGACCGCCATCACCTTACAGTCTACGGGGAGGGTGATGAAAAAACTGGTTTGGGGGGGGGGGGGATGAAATTTCTGCGGTAAAGGGCTTGCTCGTTGGTTGTCTGTACGATAATATCGGCGCCCAGTAAACGTTTCTAAAAAGAGTGTATAGAACGTTCTATTGGAGCCGCATGCAGCCGGTGGCCCTCGGCGATCACCAACCTACCAGGACCTGGCTAGTCGCGGCTTGTCCACCGCTATCAATTACACTCTAGCGGCAACGGCCATATCACGCTGAATACACCGGTTCTCGTCTGATCACCGAAGTTAAGCAGCGTCGAGCGCGGTCAGTACTTGGGAGGGAGACCACCTGGGAACACCGCGTGCCGTTGGCTACTCATTTATTTTCGCGGGATGGGATTTGCGTCTTTTAACAGGAAAATACCTTCATCCTATCATTTTGACGCTGCTTTTTTATGCAATTAAAAGTTCGCCCAGACGATAATATTATTTCGGTCAACTCTTGGCCTTTTTTTAACAACTGGCAGCATCTTTCCGTGAATAAAATACATGTTAGTATCAAAATTGAACAAAATAAAATGGCGAGAAAATTGGTTTTCATTTTATTCTACTTAAGGCTTGTACTTAAAATAGTACTAACTTACTTACTTACTTACTTACTTACTTACTTACTAACTAACTAACTAACTAACTAACTAACTAACTAACTAATTAACTAACTAACTAACTAACTAACTAATTAACTAACTAACTAACTAACTAACTAACTAACGTTTATCTCTAAACAAAAACATTTCCGCGGTAAAATCCACTCTGAAATGGCCTTTTCTGGTTTTGGAATGAAGTCCAAAGTTAAAATTTTATTAACAAATTCTAATTGTGAAATATATTTTTTGTTCTAAATTTTAATCTTAAATGTAATTTAAATAGTTGAATCTAAAAAAGGACTTTTGGAAAATGTTTTATAGAAGGTTTTATCATGGGACAGCCGCATGGATTAGGGGAGTAACCCAAAAATACAAAATATCAAAACAAACCACGAAATTAAATAATAAAACGGAGACAGAGATATATTTTTTAAACAAAATAATATAGCTAACTTTTATCTATTAATTGTTTTAGGTGATGTAGTTTATGTAAAATATAAAAATGAACCTTGGCACAATATAAATTTAATGTCATGTTTTATTGATACTTAGAAAAAGTAACAAACATTTCAAAAGTCAGATCTTTGAGATCATTATTAAAAAAATATAACATTTTAAATCCGAACTCCTCTATAAATATTAAAATTATAAATTCCTAATCTACTTTAACAAAAGATATATCATATTAAGTTTAATACTATTAATGTTAGGAATAATCATGACTTTGAGATAAATAGAACAAAAATGTTTAATTCCAAATATAGTTAATTATAGAGCAATATATAATAAATGATTTTGTACTTACCAAAAATAAGCCTTGCCACTTTATATCTTGGTAATGTAGCTGCCGCGGGCGGCGGGCCCCCGGCGGCGACTCACTGTCCACGGAAGACGGGAAGAGAGAAAAAATGGAGAGGGGCTTATTTCGTGTTTTCTCTTTACGCGGAACATCTTGGCTGGAACCCAATGACCTAAAAATGAGGGGCGCGCTGTCTCTACCCACCATACCGAAACCCGCGAATTTACGTTATGAAAACCGGTTCCTTCAGCCAACCACTTAGAACATGCACGATTTACGAACCTTGGGTTACGAATAAAACCACAGGAATAACACAGAACAACCTCTTTTCGCGCCTTTATTTTACCCCTCTTACTTGCCTCCCGCTCGTCGGCCATTGCCTCTGCCCTAAACGGGGAGTCTAGCATCCACTCCTTGGGTATCCATAATGGAGGAGAGGACTGAAAGGGGGAAAACCAAGCATGGACGCGCCCAGGAAAATACCAAGGAGGATAGGAAGGGAGGCGAAGTAGGAGGGATGAACGCGGCAGCATCCTTGTAAGAAGCTTAGCGGCGGGAAAATTTCGGAAAAATGGCGGCTAGACGTAGCGTAGCTGCCGCAATCTTGCCGCCATTCATCCCTCCTACTTCGCCTCCCTTCCTATCCTCCGTGAAAATACCGCGAAAAAGAGTGTATAACTAGGTAAAAGAAAATTCAAAAACTGGAATCTTTCCGATTCTTCATTATTAACTATTCGACAATAAGGATTTTACCACTTATGACGTCAGAGGGGCAATATATTATAATAAAGAAATATATATAAAGACAGCCAAATAACATTTCCCGGAAATACTGTGTTGCGCAGTGCGCCATTATAAGAGCGTTTGATTTTTGATTTCAAGAGAGAAGTGGGCCGATCCCGGATTTACTGCAATACCAGGCCGACCCGTGGCGGAGGTGGAGCAAGCTCCGACCACTCCGCCGCCGTCCAAAAATAAGTTTAATATCTTGGGCCCCGATGGGACCCGTATCAGATATTAAGCTGATAAGAACAGATACTTTTAATTGTTTATTAAAAGATTGTCGTTTTTTACATTTTTACATTTTTCATTTGTTATATATTTGTTCACGGTTTAATTAATTAAATTAGCGCGAACAATCGTTTAAAAAGGATCATGGTATAAAAGTCGAGTAAAGAACTATGTTAAAAATTTAAAAATTAAATTTAAATCATATTTTTCCTTTTTTAATTTCTTTTTCTGGAGTTCTACTCCGTCGTCTTTTGGGATAGTTTTTCAGGAGGTCAGTTATTCTTACGACGAGGTCTTCTGCTGTCCGGGTTAGGCTAATTGAACGTGTGGGGGCTCTGGCATTGATTTTTTCGAGGAGGGCTTGAAGTTCGTTTTTCTTTAGTAGGTTAAGGCCTGGCACCTCGTTATAATTCCAATCTAATGGATCGAATCTTGGTCTGGTTGTGGGGCTGTCATGTTCGTTGGAGTCAGGTTCGCTTTCAGTTTCTGGTTGAGGTTCATGATGTGGTGGCGATTTCAGAGCGTCGGCGAAGGTACAGATTTTGGCTGGAGGATCTACGGTCTTTGGAGAAGGTGTTGCCAAGTAAAAGCTTTCGTTGGAGGTTCTGGAGTCGTTTGATTCGGTAAGTATTACAGGTGAGCGTGATGGTTTTTCTTTCAGGATTTCTTCTCGAGAGATGGCATTGGTAAGTATCACCCCCAAGGGAGCAGTTGTCGAGTTACTGGGAGCTGGGATGACTTCTCCGTTGGACTCTGGGGGCTGGCGAGTCTTGGACTTCTTTTTCGGACAATCCCGAACCTGATGAGTGTCTTTATGGCAAAAGAAACACATTCTCTGGACGCCTCGGTAAGTGATCTGAATGCGATGCCCATTGATGGTCATCAGGTTCGGGATTGGACCCTTGACTTTAACTTGCAGCCGCCTTGTTCCGGTTCGGACATCTTTTAAAGCGCCGCCCTGGTAAGTCTCCCAAGATTCTGCGATGACGTCGCAGCTTGATCGTAGCCATTTTTTAAATATAGCCAACTCCCACCAACTCGGCGCATCCTTCACAGTGATATACGCCACTGGGTCGACTACACCGATGACATCCAGTTGTTTGTCACCCACGACGATTCCGCTGTCAACGGCTCGCTGAAAACTAGCTGCATCTCGAAAGGTGATCTGAGCTTCGGTCTTGGAGACCAATTGGAAGACGGTAACATTCTTCACTTCGACGTGGTTAAACAAAGCTTTTGCTACGTCTTCCACGTCAACTCCGTCGAATTTAACTCTGGCTGAAGCGGCCTTGAGAGCTGAAGCTGAAGCCAAAGCTGGAACCGGAACTTGCTGGTTCAGGATCGTCGGTAGCGCAGGAGGCATGATGCCTCTCTCCGAGGTCATCGGAATCGCTGGAGGACTTCTGGAATCGCTGGGAAGCGATCCCTTTCGTGGTGGATCCAAGATTGTGGATTTCAGGAACAGACGGACCGGAACAGGATCAGCAGGAGACTGGAGCGGCAGTGCAGGTAAGTAAACTTCCCAATACAGGTAAATACGGTTCCCGGCCTTTGGCTTCGAAAAAAGGAGCAAACAGATACTACACTTTGATCTTAGCCAAAAGGCCGAGAAGCGATAACCCGCTAGGAGCCGTCACTGTTTAACAAAGTAAAAAGAGAGAATTCGAGCATTTCAAATATTTCATAATTACGTCACCGAATGTTGGTCCTGGTGGGAGATGACAACGTTTGTAGCCATCGCGCGAACAAAGGAGAAGACGATATCTTGAATCCGTGAAATAGAGGTACACCGCCAGGCCCGGACTGGCACTTTTGGGGTCATCGGCTAGAGACAGTAGAGTGGGCCACTTTACCGGGCCGTATGGAAAAAAAATCTAAATGGTGGTTTATAGGACCATAAATAACGTATTAAGTGTACTAGATTCTACGTGAAACGTCAAACGCGTTTAAATGACCATTTAGGAAAAATTTATTATAAGCGAATAGAGCGTTCTATAAAAGTGGACCATAACCGGTCACTTTTCATACAGACTATAGAGCTGGTTCAGCAGGACTAACAACTTTTGTTATTCTTTGGTTTAAGAGAATTCGGCTTATGTCCTGTCTTTATATGAATATTTTAGAGACGTACCTTTTAGGAGTTGTAGGAGGCACCCTAGGTGTTGAAGTATGTTTGGGGTTAAGGATATTTTCATGATCTAAGTTTCATCTTAAACACGTGGATTTGGGACTAGTATTTTCTAGAATTTTGCTTATTTGCCATCATACATTTATTACAAAAATCATTTAAAATAAGAAAAAAGGCGCGGAAAGCAAAGCCGGAAATATGTGAAGCCTAGGCTAGCAACTACGCTACTAATAAAAATTGACTGCTCTCAATTTCTTACGGGTTTGCCAGATAAATATATTTCTCTAAGACGAAAAACCGGCCAAACCTTCACCTCCTCCGAACTCCAAAGGGGGAAAGCACACCACACCAATTTTATAGATTCGTAAACGCGCCTTCCCAATCGACCGCCATCACCTTACAGTCTACGGGGAGGGTGATGAAAAAACTGGTTTGGGGGGGGGGGATGAAATTTCTGCGGTAAAGGGCTTGCTCGTTGGTTGTCTGTACGATAATATCGGCGCCCAGTAAACGTTTCTAAAAAGAGTGTATAGAACGTTCTATTGGAGCCGCATGCAGCCGGTGGCCCTCGGCGATCACCAACCTACCAGGACCTGGCTAGTCGCGGCTTGTCCACCGCTATCAATTACACTCTAGCGGCAACGGCCATATCACGCTGAATACACCGGTTCTCGTCTGATCACCGAAGTTAAGCAGCGTCGAGCGCGGTCAGTACTTGGGAGGGAGACCACCTGGGAACACCGCGTGCCGTTGGCTACTCATTTATTTTCGCGGGATGGGATTTGCGTCTTTTAACAGGAAAATACCTTCATCCTATCATTTTGACGCTGCTTTTTTATGCAATTAAAAGTTCGCCCAGACGATAATATTATTTCGGTCAACTCTTGGCCTTTTTTTAACAACTGGCAGCATCTTTCCGTGAATAAAATACATGTTAGTATCAAAATTGAACAAAATAAAATGGCGAGAAAATTGGTTTTCATTTTATTCTACTTAAGGCTTGTACTTAAAATAGTACTAACTTACTTACTTACTTACTTACTTACTTACTAACTAACTAACTAACTAACTAACTAACTAACTAACTAACTAACTAACTAATTAACTAACTAACTAACTAACTAATTAACTAACTAACTAACTAACTAACTAACTAACGTTTATCTCTAAACAAAAACATTTCCGCGGTAAAATCCACTCTGAAATGGCCTTTTCTGGTTTTGGAATGAAGTCCAAAGTTAAAATTTTATTAACAAATTCTAATTGTGAAATATATTTTTTGTTCTAAATTTTAATCTTAAATGTAATTTAAATAGTTGAATCTAAAAAAGGACTTTTGGAAAATGTTTTATAGAAGGTTTTATCATGGGACAGCCGCATGGATTAGGGGAGTAACCCAAAAATACAAAATATCAAAACAAACCACGAAATTAAATAATAAAACGGAGACAGAGATATATTTTTTAAACAAAATAATATAGCTAACTTTTATCTATTAATTGTTTTAGGTGATGTAGTTTATGTAAAATATAAAAATGAACCTTGGCACAATATAAATTTAATGTCATGTTTTATTGATACTTAGAAAAAGTAACAAACATTTCAAAAGTCAGATCTTTGAGATCATTATTAAAAAAATATAACATTTTAAATCCGAACTCCTCTATAAATATTAAAATTATAAATTCCTAATCTACTTTAACAAAAGATATATCATATTAAGTTTAATACTATTAATGTTAGGAATAATCATGACTTTGAGATAAATAGAACAAAAATGTTTAATTCCAAATATAGTTAATTATAGAGCAATATATAATAAATGATTTTGTACTTACCAAAAATAAGCCTTGCCACTTTATATCTTGGTAATGTAGCTGCCGCGGGCGGCGGGCCCCCGGCGGCGACTCACTGTCCACGGAAGACGGGAAGAGAGAAAAAATGGAGAGGGGCTTATTTCGTGTTTTCTCTTTACGCGGAACATCTTGGCTGGAACCCAATGACCTAAAAATGAGGGGCGCGCTGTCTCTACCCACCATACCGAAACCCGCGAATTTACGTTATGAAAACCGGTTCCTTCAGCCAACCACTTAGAACATGCACGATTTACGAACCTTGGGTTACGAATAAAACCACAGGAATAACACAGAACAACCTCTTTTCGCGCCTTTATTTTACCCCTCTTACTTGCCTCCCGCTCGTCGGCCATTGCCTCTGCCCTAAACGGGGAGTCTAGCATCCACTCCTTGGGTATCCATAATGGAGGAGAGGACTGAAAGGGGGAAAACCAAGCATGGACGCGCCCAGGAAAATACCAAGGAGGATAGGAAGGGAGGCGAAGTAGGAGGGATGAACGCGGCAGCATCCTTGTAAGAAGCTTAGCGGCGGGAAAATTTCGGAAAAATGGCGGCTAGACGTAGCGTAGCTGCCGCAATCTTGCCGCCATTCATCCCTCCTACTTCGCCTCCCTTCCTATCCTCCGTGAAAATACCGCGAAAAAGAGTGTATAACTAGGTAAAAGAAAATTCAAAAACTGGAATCTTTCCGATTCTTCATTATTAACTATTCGACAATAAGGATTTTACCACTTATGACGTCAGAGGGGCAATATATTATAATAAAGAAATATATATAAAGACAGCCAAATAACATTTCCCGGAAATACTGTGTTGCGCAGTGCGCCATTATAAGAGCGTTTGATTTTTGATTTCAAGAGAGAAGTGGGCCGATCCCGGATTTACTGCAATACCAGGCCGACCCGTGGCGGAGGTGGAGCAAGCTCCGACCACTCCGCCGCCGTCCAAAAATAAGTTTAATATCTTGGGCCCCGATGGGACCCGTATCAGATATTAAGCTGATAAGAACAGATACTGAATTTGTTTATTTAAAATTCGTTGTCAAGGTTACAAGTGTCCGCGTTATTAAAAAATTTAAATTATCGCGAACACTGTATTAAACAAAAAAGGGATTGTTGCATACATCAGGCAAAGCACTAAACGAGCGTAAAAATACTTGTCGGTCCAAGAATAAAATTAGACGCGATAATTTACAATACTATTTACAGTTATCTACATGTCGAGTAAAGGTAAGTAAATATAATTTACTTCAGGTATTAGTATCCTATAAATTAATTTAAATTTAAGCATACAATTCTAATTTTTTCTTTTTGTTTTTCAGGTTCTACAGTTTTGAAGGTAAGTATATCAGGTAAGTTTTTTTTTTGGTACAATAGGGTCTAAATAATTTTGATTTTTCTTTTACAGGGTAAACAGGTTCCGCGGTACGTATCAGGTGAGTTATTCATATTAAGCATACAATAAACTATTAAAATGTATATAACAAGAACTTTTAAAATTGTAAAGTTAAAATTTACAATAAAAGCGTATTTAAAACTAAGAAAGTAATTTAAAAACATATTTACATATCACCATAAGGGCCTATTTTTTCCCTTTTTTGGTAAATGTTCCTGATGGGGAAGTCTGTACTCGTTTCCTGCGAGTTTGCAAAGTTTGACGTGCCTCAGTTAGGAAGTCTTCACGCCATCTGAGTAGCTCAGGTGACTCCGTGACAAAGTTTCCTGCACGTTGGCAAAAGTTCTCTATTTCGCAATCGGTCATTTCTGAAAACTGCCAATCTCGTTCGTAGATCGGACTCTCGTATACTGGGTGTTTCGAGTTGGGAGATGACTCTGGAATGGGTGTGCGCTGTGGCGGAGTCTTCACAGCGTTTGCGTAGCCGTTAGACATTTTTGGCAATTCAGATGTTTTAAGGGAAGACTTTGGCGAAGAGAGACTCCAGCCATCTTCACCCCCCTCAAAACACCCTACTTCTGGTACAGATTCGTCCATCTGTTCTTGATGGTCAGCAGCATCGGTAGCGGTTTCCCGTTCTGCCAGCGGTGCTGGGGTCGAGTTTCGTAAGTTGCCAGTGTCTTCGGGGGCTGGAATATGTCCTTGGATGTCCGAATTTTCTGGAGCTGATTGCGCTTTTTTCTTTTTCTTCTTCGGGCAATCCCGAACCTGATGACTGTCTTTACGGCAGTAAAAACACATTCGCTGGACACCTTGATAGACAAGTTGGATGCGATGCCCGCTGATGGTCATCAGGTTCGGGATTGGACTCTTGATCTTTACTTCTAGACGCCGATTTCCATTGCGGATGTCTTTTAACGGGCCTTTTTGAAATGTTTCCCATGTTTCTGAGAGTACCTCACAATAATTCTTTAAGGCAGATTTCAGAAAGGGTAGCTCCCACCAGCTGGGAGCATCCTTGATTGTTATCTGCGTAACCGGATCGGCGACTCCAACGATGTTGAGGTGCTTGTCACCGACAATAATGCCGGCATCCACAGCCTTCTGGTAGCAGAAAGCATCTTTAAAGGTGATCTGGCATTCCGCTTTTCCAATCATCTGGAAGACGGTGATACTCTTGGGGCCAATGCAGTCGAAAAGAGCTACAGCCAAATCTTCTACATTGACCCCGTCGAACTTGATTCTTGCCGTGGCCTTCTTGGAGGATGAAGGTTCGGACTGTGGTTTACACGGCAGCGACGACACGGCAGGCATGGCGACGATGGTGGTGACCGCCGAAGCGGAAACCGGATACTCAGGAACCGCTGGGATGAGCCAAACAGCGACTGGAACGCAGGAGCAGGAACAGGAACTTCAACTGGCACAGGAACTGGGTCGGTGTAGAATGCCGAATCAGCTTGGCAGGTAGACGAGCAGGCACGTATAACTCGCCTTAAAGGCGTATAAACACTTCTCGGCTTAGACTAAGATCGCGGTATAGAACTGATATTGGAAACAGATACTACACTTTGATCTTAGCCAAAAGGCCGAGAAGCGATAACCCGCTAGGAGCCGTCACTGTTTAACAAAGTAAAAAGAGAGAATTCGAGCATTTCAAATATTTCATAATTACGTCACCGAATGTTGGTCCTGGTGGGAGATGACAACGTTTGTAGCCATCGCGCGAACAAAGGAGAAGACGATATCTTGAATCCGTGAAATAGAGGTACACCGCCAGGCCCGGACTGGCACTTTTGGGGTCATCGGCTAGAGACAGTAGAGTGGGCCACTTTACCGGGCCGTATGGAAAAAAAATCTAAATGGTGGTTTATAGGACCATAAATAACGTATTAAGTGTACTAGATTCTACGTGAAACGTCAAACGCGTTTAAATGACCATTTAGGAAAAATTTATTATAAGCGAATAGAGCGTTCTATAAAAGTGGACCATAACCGGTCACTTTTCATACAGACTATAGAGCTGGTTCAGCAGGACTAACAACTTTTGTTATTCTTTGGTTTAAGAGAATTCGGCTTATGTCCTGTCTTTATATGAATATTTTAGAGACGTACCTTTTAGGAGTTGTAGGAGGCACCCTAGGTGTTGAAGTATGTTTGGGGTTAAGGATATTTTCATGATCTAAGTTTCATCTTAAACACGTGGATTTGGGACTAGTATTTTCTAGAATTTTGCTTATTTGCCATCATACATTTATTACAAAAATCATTTAAAATAAGAAAAAAGGCGCGGAAAGCAAAGCCGGAAATATGTGAAGCCTAGGCTAGCAACTACGCTACTAATAAAAATTGACTGCTCTCAATTTCTTACGGGTTTGCCAGATAAATATATTTCTCTAAGACGAAAAACCGGCCAAACCTTCACCTCCTCCGAACTCCAAAGGGGGAAAGCACACCACACCAATTTTATAGATTCGTAAACGCGCCTTCCCAATCGACCGCCATCACCTTACAGTCTACGGGGAGGGTGATGAAAAAACTGGTTTGGGGGGGGGGGGATGAAATTTCTGCGGTAAAGGGCTTGCTCGTTGGTTGTCTGTACGATAATATCGGCGCCCAGTAAACGTTTCTAAAAAGAGTGTATAGAACGTTCTATTGGAGCCGCATGCAGCCGGTGGCCCTCGGCGATCACCAACCTACCAGGACCTGGCTAGTCGCGGCTTGTCCACCGCTATCAATTACACTCTAGCGGCAACGGCCATATCACGCTGAATACACCGGTTCTCGTCTGATCACCGAAGTTAAGCAGCGTCGAGCGCGGTCAGTACTTGGGAGGGAGACCACCTGGGAACACCGCGTGCCGTTGGCTACTCATTTATTTTCGCGGGATGGGATTTGCGTCTTTTAACAGGAAAATACCTTCATCCTATCATTTTGACGCTGCTTTTTTATGCAATTAAAAGTTCGCCCAGACGATAATATTATTTCGGTCAACTCTTGGCCTTTTTTTAACAACTGGCAGCATCTTTCCGTGAATAAAATACATGTTAGTATCAAAATTGAACAAAATAAAATGGCGAGAAAATTGGTTTTCATTTTATTCTACTTAAGGCTTGTACTTAAAATAGTACTAACTTACTTACTTACTTACTTACTTACTAACTAACTAACTAACTAACTAACTAACTAACTAACTAACTAACTAATTAACTAACTAACTAACTAATTAACTAACTAACTAACTAACTAACTAACTAACGTTTATCTCTAAACAAAAACATTTCCGCGGTAAAATCCACTCTGAAATGGCCTTTTCTGGTTTTGG
Organism: Leiobunum rupestre; assembly: GCF_980474605.1. NCBI lineage: Eukaryota > Metazoa > Arthropoda > Arachnida > Opiliones > Sclerosomatidae > Leiobunum > Leiobunum rupestre. The sequence continues at coordinate 3,602,706 of NC_143389.1, forward strand.
AATGAAGTCCAAAGTTAAAATTTTATTAACAAATTCTAATTGTGAAATATATTTTTTGTTCTAAATTTTAATCTTAAATGTAATTTAAATAGTTGAATCTAAAAAAGGACTTTTGGAAAATGTTTTATAGAAGGTTTTATCATGGGACAGCCGCATGGATTAGGGGAGTAACCCAAAAATACAAAATATCAAAACAAACCACGAAATTAAATAATAAAACGGAGACAGAGATATATTTTTTAAACAAAATAATATAGCTAACTTTTATCTATTAATTGTTTTAGGTGATGTAGTTTATGTAAAATATAAAAATGAACCTTGGCACAATATAAATTTAATGTCATGTTTTATTGATACTTAGAAAAAGTAACAAACATTTCAAAAGTCAGATCTTTGAGATCATTATTAAAAAAATATAACATTTTAAATCCGAACTCCTCTATAAATATTAAAATTATAAATTCCTAATCTACTTTAACAAAAGATATATCATATTAAGTTTAATACTATTAATGTTAGGAATAATCATGACTTTGAGATAAATAGAACAAAAATGTTTAATTCCAAATATAGTTAATTATAGAGCAATATATAATAAATGATTTTGTACTTACCAAAAATAAGCCTTGCCACTTTATATCTTGGTAATGTAGCTGCCGCGGGCGGCGGGCCCCCGGCGGCGACTCACTGTCCACGGAAGACGGGAAGAGAGAAAAAATGGAGAGGGGCTTATTTCGTGTTTTCTCTTTACGCGGAACATCTTGGCTGGAACCCAATGACCTAAAAATGAGGGGCGCGCTGTCTCTACCCACCATACCGAAACCCGCGAATTTACGTTATGAAAACCGGTTCCTTCAGCCAACCACTTAGAACATGCACGATTTACGAACCTTGGGTTACGAATAAAACCACAGGAATAACACAGAACAACCTCTTTTCGCGCCTTTATTTTACCCCTCTTACTTGCCTCCCGCTCGTCGGCCATTGCCTCTGCCCTAAACGGGGAGTCTAGCATCCACTCCTTGGGTATCCATAATGGAGGAGAGGACTGAAAGGGGGAAAACCAAGCATGGACGCGCCCAGGAAAATACCAAGGAGGATAGGAAGGGAGGCGAAGTAGGAGGGATGAACGCGGCAGCATCCTTGTAAGAAGCTTAGCGGCGGGAAAATTTCGGAAAAATGGCGGCTAGACGTAGCGTAGCTGCCGCAATCTTGCCGCCATTCATCCCTCCTACTTCGCCTCCCTTCCTATCCTCCGTGAAAATACCGCGAAAAAGAGTGTATAACTAGGTAAAAGAAAATTCAAAAACTGGAATCTTTCCGATTCTTCATTATTAACTATTCGACAATAAGGATTTTACCACTTATGACGTCAGAGGGGCAATATATTATAATAAAGAAATATATATAAAGACAGCCAAATAACATTTCCCGGAAATACTGTGTTGCGCAGTGCGCCATTATAAGAGCGTTTGATTTTTGATTTCAAGAGAGAAGTGGGCCGATCCCGGATTTACTGCAATACCAGGCCGACCCGTGGCGGAGGTGGAGCAAGCTCCGACCACTCCGCCGCCGTCCAAAAATAAGTTTAATATCTTGGGCCCCGATGGGACCCGTATCAGATATTAAGCTGATAAGAACAGATACTTTTAATTGTTTATTAAAAGCTTCGTTTTTTTACATTTTTACAATTTTGTCATTTTTGTTCGCGTGTTAATTATTTTAATTTATCGCGAACAATCGTTAAAAGATAAAGGGAACATGGTTAAAAAATCGAGCAAAGAACTATGCTAAAAATTTTAAAAATTAAATTTAAAACATATTTTTGCCTTTTTTCACTTCTTTTTCTGGAGTTTTACTACGTCGTCTCTTTGGATAATTTTTTAAAAGTTCGATGATTTGTGCCGCTTGGTCTTCTGCTCGTTTGGTTAGGATGGGTGAACGTGTGGGTGCTCTGGAGTTGATTTTTGCAAGAAGGGCTTGAAGTTCGGTTTTCCTCAATAGATGTAAATGTAGTTGTGACGGATCGGTATAATTCCACTCTGATGGATCAAATCGGGGTCTGGAGTTGTTGTCGGAGTCAATGGATTCGGGTTCGCTTTCGGGTTCTAGGTCATCGTGATGTGGTGGAGATTTCAAGGCGTCGGCGTATTGGCTTGTTTGGACTGGAGGTTCTGCGTTTCTCTTGTATGGTTCTGGTGATGTTAAAGTCCAGCTTTCTTCAGAGGATTTGGAGTCGTCTGCTTGAGTAAGTATTGAGGGTATGCGTGGTGAGCTTTCTTTTAAGTCTTCTTCTCGGGTGGTAGCGCTAACGATTACCACCTCCAAAGGAGTACGTGTGGAACTTGCGGTGGTTTCCGGATCTTGGGGTAACACGCGGTCTTCGTTTTCCTTCTTCTCTGCCCTCTGGTTTTTCTTTTTTTCGCAGGTGGAGGCAACGTGCCCCTCCTGCTCACAAAAGAAGCATTTCTTGGCAACCCCGGTATAGTATACCAGGGCCCTGCTCCGTCCAAAATAAAGCACATTAGGAACAGTTAGTTTCATTTTCAATTTCACTACACGATCGCCATTCCTTATCCCTTTTAATTCTTTATATTCATCGTGGCGATGAGCTTTAATCTCCCCGTATTGACGCAGGGTTGTCAGAATGGAATCCCATTGAATCCAAGAAGGCAACTGCTTTATGGTAAGCCAGATGCCGTCGTCTTCTACACTCGTGATTTTGCAGGGCTTGTTGTTTACCATTAATTCTCCATAAGAGACAGCTTGTTGCAGGAATGCAAGGGTCGTAAAAGTTAATAAAAAGGATGTATTACCAACAGGTTGCAGTGTTTCGACACTGTCTGGTCCAAGTTTCTCGAGGAAGGCTTGAGCGACTTCCAAGAAGCTACCGCTTACGTCTAAGCGAGCGGTTCGTTTCCTTACCTCCATAGCCATGCTGGCTATGAGAGGATCAGCGGAGAGACGAGACTTCACAGGAGCAGGATCACAGGAGATACAGCTTCAGGTGAGTAGCAGGTACGTAGCAGGTGGGTTTTTTTTTTTTCTTTCAGGAACAGCAGCAGCGGAAACTACACTTTGATCTTAGCCAAAAGGCCGAGAAGCGATAACCCGCTAGGAGCCGTCACTGTTTAACAAAGTAAAAAGAGAGAATTCGAGCATTTCAAATATTTCATAATTACGTCACCGAATGTTGGTCCTGGTGGGAGATGACAACGTTTGTAGCCATCGCGCGAACAAAGGAGAAGACGATATCTTGAATCCGTGAAATAGAGGTACACCGCCAGGCCCGGACTGGCACTTTTGGGGTCATCGGCTAGAGACAGTAGAGTGGGCCACTTTACCGGGCCGTATGGAAAAAAAATCTAAATGGTGGTTTATAGGACCATAAATAACGTATTAAGTGTACTAGATTCTACGTGAAACGTCAAACGCGTTTAAATGACCATTTAGGAAAAATTTATTATAAGCGAATAGAGCGTTCTATAAAAGTGGACCATAACCGGTCACTTTTCATACAGACTATAGAGCTGGTTCAGCAGGACTAACAACTTTTGTTATTCTTTGGTTTAAGAGAATTCGGCTTATGTCCTGTCTTTATATGAATATTTTAGAGACGTACCTTTTAGGAGTTGTAGGAGGCACCCTAGGTGTTGAAGTATGTTTGGGGTTAAGGATATTTTCATGATCTAAGTTTCATCTTAAACACGTGGATTTGGGACTAGTATTTTCTAGAATTTTGCTTATTTGCCATCATACATTTATTACAAAAATCATTTAAAATAAGAAAAAAGGCGCGGAAAGCAAAGCCGGAAATATGTGAAGCCTAGGCTAGCAACTACGCTACTAATAAAAATTGACTGCTCTCAATTTCTTACGGGTTTGCCAGATAAATATATTTCTCTAAGACGAAAAACCGGCCAAACCTTCACCTCCTCCGAACTCCAAAGGGGGAAAGCACACCACACCAATTTTATAGATTCGTAAACGCGCCTTCCCAATCGACCGCCATCACCTTACAGTCTACGGGGAGGGTGATGAAAAAACTGGGTTGGGGGGGGGGGGGGGGAAGAAATTTCTGCGGTAAAGGGCTTGCTCGTTGGTTGTCTGTACGATAATATCGGCGCCCAGTAAACGTTTCTAAAAAGAGTATATAGAACGTTCTATTGGAGCCGCATGCAGCCGGTGGCCCTCGGCGATCACCAACCTACCAGGACCTGGCTAGTCGCGGCTTGTCCACCGCTATCAATTACACTCTAGCGGCAACGGCCATATCACGCTGAATACACCGGTTCTCGTCTGATCACCGAAGTTAAGCAGCGTCGAGCGCGGTCAGTACTTGGGAGGGAGACCACCTGGGAACACCGCGTGCCGTTGGCTACTCATTTATTTTCGCGGGATGGGATTTGCGTCTTTTAACAGGAAAATACCTTCATCCTATCATTTTGACGCTGCTTTTTTATGCAATTAAAAGTTCGCCCAGACGATAATATTATTTCGGTCAACTCTTGGCCTTTTTTTAACAACTGGCAGCATCTTTCCGTGAATAAAATACATGTTAGTATCAAAATTGAACAAAATAAAATGGCGAGAAAATTGGTTTTCATTTTATTCTACTTAAGGCTTGTACTTAAAATAGTACTAACTTACTTACTTACTTACTTACTTACTTACTTACTAACTAACTAACTAACTAACTAACTAACTAACTAACTAACTAACTAATTAACTAACTAACTAACTAACTAACTAATTAACTAACTAACTAACTAACTAACTAACTAACGTTTATCTCTAAACAAAAACATTTCCGCGGTAAAATCCACTCTGAAATGGCCTTTTCTGGTTTTGGAATGAAGTCCAAAGTTAAAATTTTATTAACAAATTCTAATTGTGAAATATATTTTTTGTTCTAAATTTTAATCTTAAATGTAATTTAAATAGTTGAATCTAAAAAAGGACTTTTGGAAAATGTTTTATAGAAGGTTTTATCATGGGACAGCCGCATGGATTAGGGGAGTAACCCAAAAATACAAAATATCAAAACAAACCACGAAATTAAATAATAAAACGGAGACAGAGATATATTTTTTAAACAAAATAATATAGCTAACTTTTATCTATTAATTGTTTTAGGTGATGTAGTTTATGTAAAATATAAAAATGAACCTTGGCACAATATAAATTTAATGTCATGTTTTATTGATACTTAGAAAAAGTAACAAACATTTCAAAAGTCAGATCTTTGAGATCATTATTAAAAAAATATAACATTTTAAATCCGAACTCCTCTATAAATATTAAAATTATAAATTCCTAATCTACTTTAACAAAAGATATATCATATTAAGTTTAATACTATTAATGTTAGGAATAATCATGACTTTGAGATAAATAGAACAAAAATGTTTAATTCCAAATATAGTTAATTATAGAGCAATATATAATAAATGATTTTGTACTTACCAAAAATAAGCCTTGCCACTTTATATCTTGGTAATGTAGCTGCCGCGGGCGGCGGGCCCCCGGCGGCGACTCACTGTCCACGGAAGACGGGAAGAGAGAAAAAATGGAGAGGGGCTTATTTCGTGTTTTCTCTTTACGCGGAACATCTTGGCTGGAACCCAATGACCTAAAAATGAGGGGCGCGCTGTCTCTACCCACCATACCGAAACCCGCGAATTTACGTTATGAAAACCGGTTCCTTCAGCCAACCACTTAGAACATGCACGATTTACGAACCTTGGGTTACGAATAAAACCACAGGAATAACACAGAACAACCTCTTTTCGCGCCTTTATTTTACCCCTCTTACTTGCCTCCCGCTCGTCGGCCATTGCCTCTGCCCTAAACGGGGAGTCTAGCATCCACTCCTTGGGTATCCATAATGGAGGAGAGGACTGAAAGGGGGAAAACCAAGCATGGACGCGCCCAGGAAAATACCAAGGAGGATAGGAAGGGAGGCGAAGTAGGAGGGATGAACGCGGCAGCATCCTTGTAAGAAGCTTAGCGGCGGGAAAATTTCGGAAAAATGGCGGCTAGACGTAGCGTAGCTGCCGCAATCTTGCCGCCATTCATCCCTCCTACTTCGCCTCCCTTCCTATCCTCCGTGAAAATACCGCGAAAAAGAGTGTATAACTAGGTAAAAGAAAATTCAAAAACTGGAATCTTTCCGATTCTTCATTATTAACTATTCGACAATAAGGATTTTACCACTTATGACGTCAGAGGGGCAATATATTATAATAAAGAAATATATATAAAGACAGCCAAATAACATTTCCCGGAAATACTGTGTTGCGCAGTGCTCCATTATAAGAGCGTTTGATTTTTGATTTCAAGAGAGAAGTGGGCCGATCCCGGATTTACTGCAATACCAGGCCGACCCGTGGCGGAGGTGGAGCAAGCTCCGACCACTCCGCCGCCGTCCAAAAATAAGTTTAATATCTTGGGCCCCGATGGGACCCGTATCAGATATTAAGCTGATAAGAACAGATACTTTTAATTGTTTATTAAAAGCTTCGTTTTTTTACATTTTTACAATTTTGTCATTTTTGTTCGCGTGTTAATTATTTTAATTTATCGCGAACAATCGTTAAAAGATAAAGGGAACATGGTTAAAAAATCGAGCAAAGAACTATGCTAAAAATTTTAAAAATTAAATTTAAAACATATTTTTGCCTTTTTTCACTTCTTTTTCTGGAGTTTTACTACGTCGTCTCTTTGGATAATTTTTTAAAAGTTCGATGATTTGTGCCGCTTGGTCTTCTGCTCGTTTGGTTAGGATGGGTGAACGTGTGGGTGCTCTGGAGTTGATTTTTGCAAGAAGGGCTTGAAGTTCGGTTTTCCTCAATAGATGTAAATGTAGTTGTGACGGATCGGTATAATTCCACTCTGATGGATCAAATCGGGGTCTGGAGTTGTTGTCGGAGTCAATGGATTCGGGTTCGCTTTCGGGTTCTAGGTCATCGTGATGTGGTGGAGATTTCAAGGCGTCGGCGTATTGGCTTGTTTGGACTGGAGGTTCTGCGTTTCTCTTGTATGGTTCTGGTGATGTTAAAGTCCAGCTTTCTTCAGAGGATTTGGAGTCGTCTGCTTGAGTAAGTATTGAGGGTATGCGTGGTGAGCTTTCTTTTAAGTCTTCTTCTCGGGTGGTAGCGCTAACGATTACCACCTCCAAAGGAGTACGTGTGGAACTTGCGGTGGTTTCCGGATCTTGGGGTAACACGCGGTCTTCGTTTTCCTTCTTCTCTGCCCTCTGGTTTTTCTTTTTTTCGCAGGTGGAGGCAACGTGCCCCTCCTGCTCACAAAAGAAGCATTTCTTGGCAACCCCGGTATAGTATACCAGGGCCCTGCTCCGTCCAAAATAAAGCACATTAGGAACAGTTAGTTTCATTTTCAATTTCACTACACGATCGCCATTCCTTATCCCTTTTAATTCTTTATATTCATCGTGGCGATGAGCTTTAATCTCCCCGTATTGACGCAGGGTTGTCAGAATGGAATCCCATTGAATCCAAGAAGGCAACTGCTTTATGGTAAGCCAGATGCCGTCGTCTTCTACACTCGTGATTTTGCAGGGCTTGTTGTTTACCATTAATTCTCCATAAGAGACAGCTTGTTGCAGGAATGCAAGGGTCGTAAAAGTTAATAAAAAGGATGTATTACCAACAGGTTGCAGTGTTTCGACACTGTCTGGTCCAAGTTTCTCGAGGAAGGCTTGAGCGACTTCCAAGAAGCTACCGCTTACGTCTAAGCGAGCGGTTCGTTTCCTTACCTCCATAGCCATGCTGGCTATGAGAGGATCAGCGGAGAGACGAGACTTCACAGGAGCAGGATCACAGGAGATACAGCTTCAGGTGAGTAGCAGGTACGTAGCAGGTGGGTTTTTTTTTTTCTTTCAGGAACAGCAGCAGCGGAAACTACACTTTGATCTTAGCCAAAAGGCCGAGAAGCGATAACCCGCTAGGAGCCGTCACTGTTTAACAAAGTAAAAAGAGAGAATTCGAGCATTTCAAATATTTCATAATTACGTCACCGAATGTTGGTCCTGGTGGGAGATGACAACGTTTGTAGCCATCGCGCGAACAAAGGAGAAGACGATATCTTGAATCCGTGAAATAGAGGTACACCGCCAGGCCCGGACTGGCACTTTTGGGGTCATCGGCTAGAGACAGTAGAGTGGGCCACTTTACCGGGCCGTATGGAAAAAAAATCTAAATGGTGGTTTATAGGACCATAAATAACGTATTAAGTGTACTAGATTCTACGTGAAACGTCAAACGCGTTTAAATGACCATTTAGGAAAAATTTATTATAAGCGAATAGAGCGTTCTATAAAAGTGGACCATAACCGGTCACTTTTCATACAGACTATAGAGCTGGTTCAGCAGGACTAACAACTTTTGTTATTCTTTGGTTTAAGAGAATTCGGCTTATGTCCTGTCTTTATATGAATATTTTAGAGACGTACCTTTTAGGAGTTGTAGGAGGCACCCTAGGTGTTGAAGTATGTTTGGGGTTAAGGATATTTTCATGATCTAAGTTTCATCTTAAACACGTGGATTTGGGACTAGTATTTTCTAGAATTTTGCTTATTTGCCATCATACATTTATTACAAAAATCATTTAAAATAAGAAAAAAGGCGCGGAAAGCAAAGCCGGAAATATGTGAAGCCTAGGCTAGCAACTACGCTACTAATAAAAATTGACTGCTCTCAATTTCTTACGGGTTTGCCAGATAAATATATTTCTCTAAGACGAAAAACCGGCCAAACCTTCACCTCCTCCGAACTCCAAAGGGGGAAAGCACACCACACCAATTTTATAGATTCGTAAACGCGCCTTCCCAATCGACCGCCATCACCTTACAGTCTACGGGGAGGGTGATGAAAAAACTGGTTTGGGGGGGGGGGGGATGAAATTTCTGCGGTAAAGGGCTTGCTCGTTGGTTGTCTGTACGATAATATCGGCGCCCAGTAAACGTTTCTAAAAAGAGTGTATAGAACGTTCTATTGGAGCCGCATGCAGCCGGTGGCCCTCGGCGATCACCAACCTACCAGGACCTGGCTAGTCGCGGCTTGTCCACCGCTATCAATTACACTCTAGCGGCAACGGCCATATCACGCTGAATACACCGGTTCTCGTCTGATCACCGAAGTTAAGCAGCGTCGAGCGCGGTCAGTACTTGGGAGGGAGACCACCTGGGAACACCGCGTGCCGTTGGCTACTCATTTATTTTCGCGGGATGGGATTTGCGTCTTTTAACAGGAAAATACCTTCATCCTATCATTTTGACGCTGCTTTTTTATGCAATTAAAAGTTCGCCCAGACGATAATATTATTTCGGTCAACTCTTGGCCTTTTTTTAACAACTGGCAGCATCTTTCCGTGAATAAAATACATGTTAGTATCAAAATTGAACAAAATAAAATGGCGAGAAAATTGGTTTTCATTTTATTCTACTTAAGGCTTGTACTTAAAATAGTACTAACTTACTTACTTACTTACTTACTTACTTACTTACTAACTAACTAACTAACTAACTAACTAACTAACTAACTAACTAACTAATTAACTAACTAACTAACTAACTAACTAATTAACTAACTAACTAACTAACTAACTAACTAACGTTTATCTCTAAACAAAAACATTTCCGCGGTAAAATCCACTCTGAAATGGCCTTTTCTGGTTTTGGAATGAAGTCCAAAGTTAAAATTTTATTAACAAATTCTAATTGTGAAATATATTTTTTGTTCTAAATTTTAATCTTAAATGTAATTTAAATAGTTGAATCTAAAAAAGGACTTTTGGAAAATGTTTTATAGAAGGTTTTATCATGGGACAGCCGCATGGATTAGGGGAGTAACCCAAAAATACAAAATATCAAAACAAACCACGAAATTAAATAATAAAACGGAGACAGAGATATATTTTTTAAACAAAATAATATAGCTAACTTTTATCTATTAATTGTTTTAGGTGATGTAGTTTATGTAAAATATAAAAATGAACCTTGGCACAATATAAATTTAATGTCATGTTTTATTGATACTTAGAAAAAGTAACAAACATTTCAAAAGTCAGATCTTTGAGATCATTATTAAAAAAATATAACATTTTAAATCCGAACTCCTCTATAAATATTAAAATTATAAATTCCTAATCTACTTTAACAAAAGATATATCATATTAAGTTTAATACTATTAATGTTAGGAATAATCATGACTTTGAGATAAATAGAACAAAAATGTTTAATTCCAAATATAGTTAATTATAGAGCAATATATAATAAATGATTTTGTACTTACCAAAAATAAGCCTTGCCACTTTATATCTTGGTAATGTAGCTGCCGCGGGCGGCGGGCCCCCGGCGGCGACTCACTGTCCACGGAAGACGGGAAGAGAGAAAAAATGGAGAGGGGCTTATTTCGTGTTTTCTCTTTACGCGGAACATCTTGGCTGGAACCCAATGACCTAAAAATGAGGGGCGCGCTGTCTCTACCCACCATACCGAAACCCGCGAATTTACGTTATGAAAACCGGTTCCTTCAGCCAACCACTTAGAACATGCACGATTTACGAACCTTGGGTTACGAATAAAACCACAGGAATAACACAGAACAACCTCTTTTCGCGCCTTTATTTTACCCCTCTTACTTGCCTCCCGCTCGTCGGCCATTGCCTCTGCCCTAAACGGGGAGTCTAGCATCCACTCCTTGGGTATCCATAATGGAGGAGAGGACTGAAAGGGGGAAAACCAAGCATGGACGCGCCCAGGAAAATACCAAGGAGGATAGGAAGGGAGGCGAAGTAGGAGGGATGAACGCGGCAGCATCCTTGTAAGAAGCTTAGCGGCGGGAAAATTTCGGAAAAATGGCGGCTAGACGTAGCGTAGCTGCCGCAATCTTGCCGCCATTCATCCCTCCTACTTCGCCTCCCTTCCTATCCTCCGTGAAAATACCGCGAAAAAGAGTGTATAACTAGGTAAAAGAAAATTCAAAAACTGGAATCTTTCCGATTCTTCATTATTAACTATTCGACAATAAGGATTTTACCACTTATGACGTCAGAGGGGCAATATATTATAATAAAGAAATATATATAAAGACAGCCAAATAACATTTCCCGGAAATACTGTGTTGCGCAGTGCGCCATTATAAGAGCGTTTGATTTTTGATTTCAAGAGAGAAGTGGGCCGATCCCGGATTTACTGCAATACCAGGCCGACCCGTGGCGGAGGTGGAGCAAGCTCCGACCACTCCGCCGCCGTCCAAAAATAAGTTTAATATCTTGGGCCCCGATGGGACCCGTATCAGATATTAAGCTGATAAGAACAGATACTTTTAATTGTTTATTAAAAGATTGTCGTTTTTTACATTTTTACATTTTTTACATTTGTTATATATTTGTTCGCGTTTTAAATTAAATAAATTATCGCGAACAAATTCAAGTTCATGGTGAAACGAGGTAAGAATACTTTGTAATAAAGTTTAAGCATATAACTAATAATAATTTTTTTTCCGGGTTTAAAACAATAAGAGTTATGTAAAGTTTAAAAACTTTAAAACAAAACACTATAGATGATCGAGATAAAAACTGAATTTAAAATTAAAAGTAACCGAAAAATTATGAACAATACATTAAAATATACTTAAAATAAATATATTAAAAATGTATCAGAAACATATTTACAAAATTCAGTACGTGACGTATTCTGTATATAAATCTTGTTCGGGTACGGATTTGATGGCGCTGGCGAAAGTCTTATTCTCGTCGTTTTGGGTCTTTCCCTTCTTGGCTGATTTTCCTGGAGAGTTGTTTATGCGTCTTTTGGAGAATTTTTCCTGTTCCTTGCTGACGATCTTTAAATACATCTGTTTCCTGGCTTCGGTTGTGTCGTTCGTGGTCACTTCATTTTCGAGGTGTTCTTTGAATGTTTGAAGTTGCGTTTGTGAATAGTTGTGGATAGTTTCTAAAGCTTTCGGGTTGACATATAAGTCTTCTTTGTGTTTTTTAGACCGAGATTCCTGGTGGTCGCTGGGTGGTTCCTCTAGTAGTGTTGCTACTTCTGCTATTGAATCTTGCTCCTTAGCAGAAGTGTTGTTGAGTGACTCCTGGACGCGCTCGGGCTGCTCCTTTGGAGACTCTTTCTGACCTTCCTCCCTGGGTTGGTTTTGCTCTGCTTGTTTGGCTCGTTTGAGTTCACATGTTGAGGAGTTATGACCTTCTTGGTCGCAGAAAAAGCATTTTTTGACGACGCCTGTATAATATATTAGTGACCTGCTACGTCCAAAAAAGAGGACGTTCGGGATAGTTTTGCTCATAATTATTTTTACCGATCGGTCGCCATTTTTTAAACCTTTTAATTCGGGGTATTCATCCAGTCGGTGGGCTTTGATGGTTCCATATTGTCGTAGCGTGGTAAGTATTGCGTCCCACTGTATCCAGGAGGGCAGGTTCTTTATTGTGAGCCAGACACCGTCGTCTTCGATGCTGGTAATCTTGCAGGGTTTATCATTGATGGTCAGCTCCCCATAGGAGACAGCTTGTTGGAGGAAGGCCAGAGTGGTAAAGGTAAGTAGATAACATTGTTTACCAACAGGTTGAAGAGTCTCCAAGCACTGTGGTCCAAGTTTTTCGTAGAAGGTCCGAGCGACGTCCAGGAATCCGGCGTCGACTTCAAGCCGGGCAGTCCGTTTTTTCACCTCGGCAGCCATATAGGCTGTGGAGAGGTCGTCAGGTAAGGTAAGTTCCAAGGAGGAACGGCGTCAAAAAGTGATGGCAGAAACTAGCCAAGTCAGGATACGGCGTATTGACCAGGAACAGCAGCACAGGTAAGTGTCAGCAGGACCAGGACCAGGAACAGCAGCGGAATCAGGAACAGCAACGGAACCAGAAACAGCAGCGGCAGCTTCAGAAGCAGGAACAGGAACAGGAACGTCAGGATACCGGCAGGTAAGTCAGCATCGCAGGAACTAGCTGGAAAGCTGGAAAACTCGCTTAACGGCCTTTCGGCCAAGATTTCAGCGAAATAGCTGGGAACAGATACTACACTTTGATCTTAGCCAAAAGGCCGAGAAGCGATAACCCGCTAGGAGCCGTCACTGTTTAACAAAGTAAAAAGAGAGAATTCGAGCATTTCAAATATTTCATAATTACGTCACCGAATGTTGGTCCTGGTGGGAGATGACAACGTTTGTAGCCATCGCGCGAACAAAGGAGAAGACGATATCTTGAATCCGTGAAATAGAGGTACACCGCCAGGCCCGGACTGGCACTTTTGGGGTCATCGGCTAGAGACAGTAGAGTGGGCCACTTTACCGGGCCGTATGGAAAAAAAATCTAAATGGTGGTTTATAGGACCATAAATAACGTATTAAGTGTACTAGATTCTACGTGAAACGTCAAACGCGTTTAAATGACCATTTAGGAAAAATTTATTATAAGCGAATAGAGCGTTCTATAAAAGTGGACCATAACCGGTCACTTTTCATACAGACTATAGAGCTGGTTCAGCAGGACTAACAACTTTTGTTATTCTTTGGTTTAAGAGAATTCGGCTTATGTCCTGTCTTTATATGAATATTTTAGAGACGTACCTTTTAGGAGTTGTAGGAGGCACCCTAGGTGTTGAAGTATGTTTGGGGTTAAGGATATTTTCATGATCTAAGTTTCATCTTAAACACGTGGATTTGGGACTAGTATTTTCTAGAATTTTGCTTATTTGCCATCATACATTTATTACAAAAATCATTTAAAATAAGAAAAAAGGCGCGGAAAGCAAAGCCGGAAATATGTGAAGCCTAGGCTAGCAACTACGCTACTAATAAAAATTGACTGCTCTCAATTTCTTACGGGTTTGCCAGATAAATATATTTCTCTAAGACGAAAAACCGGCCAAACCTTCACCTCCTCCGAACTCCAAAGGGGGAAAGCACACCACACCAATTTTATAGATTCGTAAACGCGCCTTCCCAATCGACCGCCATCACCTTACAGTCTACGGGGAGGGTGATGAAAAAACTGGTTTGGGGGGGGGGGGGGATGAAATTTCTGCGGTAAAGGGCTTGCTCGTTGGTTGTCTGTACGATAATATCGGCGCCCAGTAAACGTTTCTAAAAAGAGTGTATAGAACGTTCTATTGGAGCCGCATGCAGCCGGTGGCCCTCGGCGATCACCAACCTACCAGGACCTGGCTAGTCGCGGCTTGTCCACCGCTATCAATTACACTCTAGCGGCAACGGCCATATCACGCTGAATACACCGGTTCTCGTCTGATCACCGAAGTTAAGCAGCGTCGAGCGCGGTCAGTACTTGGGAGGGAGACCACCTGGGAACACCGCGTGCCGTTGGCTACTCATTTATTTTCGCGGGATGGGATTTGCGTCTTTTAACAGGAAAATACCTTCATCCTATCATTTTGACGCTGCTTTTTTATGCAATTAAAAGTTCGCCCAGACGATAATATTATTTCGGTCAACTCTTGGCCTTTTTTTAACAACTGGCAGCATCTTTCCGTGAATAAAATACATGTTAGTATCAAAATTGAACAAAATAAAATGGCGAGAAAATTGGTTTTCATTTTATTCTACTTAAGGCTTGTACTTAAAATAGTACTAACTTACTTACTTACTTACTTACTTACTTACTTACTAACTAACTAACTAACTAACTAACTAACTAACTAACTAACTAATTAACTAACTAACTAACTAACTAACTAATTAACTAACTAACTAACTAACTAACTAACTAACGTTTATCTCTAAACAAAAACATTTCCGCGGTAAAATCCACTCTGAAATGGCCTTTTCTGGTTTTGGAATGAAGTCCAAAGTTAAAATTTTATTAACAAATTCTAATTGTGAAATATATTTTTTGTTCTAAATTTTAATCTTAAATGTAATTTAAATAGTTGAATCTAAAAAAGGACTTTTGGAAAATGTTTTATAGAAGGTTTTATCATGGGACAGCCGCATGGATTAGGGGAGTAACCCAAAAATACAAAATATCAAAACAAACCACGAAATTAAATAATAAAACGGAGACAGAGATATATTTTTTAAACAAAATAATATAGCTAACTTTTATCTATTAATTGTTTTAGGTGATGTAGTTTATGTAAAATATAAAAATGAACCTTGGCACAATATAAATTTAATGTCATGTTTTATTGATACTTAGAAAAAGTAACAAACATTTCAAAAGTCAGATCTTTGAGATCATTATTAAAAAAATATAACATTTTAAATCCGAACTCCTCTATAAATATTAAAATTATAAATTCCTAATCTACTTTAACAAAAGATATATCATATTAAGTTTAATACTATTAATGTTAGGAATAATCATGACTTTGAGATAAATAGAACAAAAATGTTTAATTCCAAATATAGTTAATTATAGAGCAATATATAATAAATGATTTTGTACTTACCAAAAATAAGCCTTGCCACTTTATATCTTGGTAATGTAGCTGCCGCGGGCGGCGGGCCCCCGGCGGCGACTCACTGTCCACGGAAGACGGGAAGAGAGAAAAAATGGAGAGGGGCTTATTTCGTGTTTTCTCTTTACGCGGAACATCTTGGCTGGAACCCAATGACCTAAAAATGAGGGGCGCGCTGTCTCTACCCACCATACCGAAACCCGCGAATTTACGTTATGAAAACCGGTTCCTTCAGCCAACCACTTAGAACATGCACGATTTACGAACCTTGGGTTACGAATAAAACCACAGGAATAACACAGAACAACCTCTTTTCGCGCCTTTATTTTACCCCTCTTACTTGCCTCCCGCTCGTCGGCCATTGCCTCTGCCCTAAACGGGGAGTCTAGCATCCACTCCTTGGGTATCCATAATGGAGGAGAGGACTGAAAGGGGGAAAACCAAGCATGGACGCGCCCAGGAAAATACCAAGGAGGATAGGAAGGGAGGCGAAGTAGGAGGGATGAACGCGGCAGCATCCTTGTAAGAAGCTTAGCGGCGGGAAAATTTCGGAAAAATGGCGGCTAGACGTAGCGTAGCTGCCGCAATCTTGCCGCCATTCATCCCTCCTACTTCGCCTCCCTTCCTATCCTCCGTGAAAATACCGCGAAAAAGAGTGTATAACTAGGTAAAAGAAAATTCAAAAACTGGAATCTTTCCGATTCTTCATTATTAACTATTCGACAATAAGGATTTTACCACTTATGACGTCAGAGGGGCAATATATTATAATAAAGAAATATATATAAAGACAGCCAAATAACATTTCCCGGAAATACTGTGTTGCGCAGTGCGCCATTATAAGAGCGTTTGATTTTTGATTTCAAGAGAGAAGTGGGCCGATCCCGGATTTACTGCAATACCAGGCCGACCCGTGGCGGAGGTGGAGCAAGCTCCGACCACTCCGCCGCCGTCCAAAAATAAGTTTAATATCTTGGGCCCCGATGGGACCCGTATCAGATATTAAGCTGATAAGAACAGATACTTTTAATTGTTTATTAAAAGATTGTCGTTTTTTACATTTTTACATTTTTCATTTGTTATATATTTGTTCACGGTTTAATTAATTAAATTAGCGCGAACAATCGTTTAAAAAGGATCATGGTATAAAAGTCGAGTAAAGAACTATGTTAAAAATTTAAAAATTAAATTTAAATCATATTTTTCCTTTTTTAATTTCTTTTTCTGGAGTTCTACTCCGTCGTCTTTTGGGATAGTTTTTCAGGAGGTCAGTTATTCTTACGACGAGGTCTTCTGCTGTCCGGGTTAGGCTAATTGAACGTGTGGGGGCTCTGGCATTGATTTTTTCGAGGAGGGCTTGAAGTTCGTTTTTCTTTAGTAGGTTAAGGCCTGGCACCTCGTTATAATTCCAATCTAATGGATCGAATCTTGGTCTGGTTGTGGGGCTGTCATGTTCGTTGGAGTCAGGTTCGCTTTCAGTTTCTGGTTGAGGTTCATGATGTGGTGGCGATTTCAGAGCGTCGGCGAAGGTACAGATTTTGGCTGGAGGATCTACGGTCTTTGGAGAAGGTGTTGCCAAGTAAAAGCTTTCGTTGGAGGTTCTGGAGTCGTTTGATTCGGTAAGTATTACAGGTGAGCGTGATGGTTTTTCTTTCAGGATTTCTTCTCGAGAGATGGCATTGGTAAGTATCACCCCCAAGGGAGCAGTTGTCGAGTTACTGGGAGCTGGGATGACTTCTCCGTTGGACTCTGGGGGCTGGCGAGTCTTGGACTTCTTTTTCGGACAATCCCGAACCTGATGAGTGTCTTTATGGCAAAAGAAACACATTCTCTGGACGCCTCGGTAAGTGATCTGAATGCGATGCCCATTGATGGTCATCAGGTTCGGGATTGGACCCTTGACTTTAACTTGCAGCCGCCTTGTTCCGGTTCGGACATCTTTTAAAGCGCCGCCCTGGTAAGTCTCCCAAGATTCTGCGATGACGTCGCAGCTTGATCGTAGCCATTTTTTAAATATAGCCAACTCCCACCAACTCGGCGCATCCTTCACAGTGATATACGCCACTGGGTCGACTACACCGATGACATCCAGTTGTTTGTCACCCACGACGATTCCGCTGTCAACGGCTCGCTGAAAACTAGCTGCATCTCGAAAGGTGATCTGAGCTTCGGTCTTGGAGACCAATTGGAAGACGGTAACATTCTTCACTTCGACGTGGTTAAACAAAGCTTTTGCTACGTCTTCCACGTCAACTCCGTCGAATTTAACTCTGGCTGAAGCGGCCTTGAGAGCTGAAGCTGAAGCCAAAGCTGGAACCGGAACTTGCTGGTTCAGGATCGTCGGTAGCGCAGGAGGCATGATGCCTCTCTCCGAGGTCATCGGAATCGCTGGAGGACTTCTGGAATCGCTGGGAAGCGATCCCTTTCGTGGTGGATCCAAGATTGTGGATTTCAGGAACAGACGGACCGGAACAGGATCAGCAGGAGACTGGAGCGGCAGTGCAGGTAAGTAAACTTCCCAATACAGGTAAATACGGTTCCCGGCCTTTGGCTTCGAAAAAAGGAGCAAACAGATACTACACTTTGATCTTAGCCAAAAGGCCGAGAAGCGATAACCCGCTAGGAGCCGTCACTGTTTAACAAAGTAAAAAGAGAGAATTCGAGCATTTCAAATATTTCATAATTACGTCACCGAATGTTGGTCCTGGTGGGAGATGACAACGTTTGTAGCCATCGCGCGAACAAAGGAGAAGACGATATCTTGAATCCGTGAAATAGAGGTACACCGCCAGGCCCGGACTGGCACTTTTGGGGTCATCGGCTAGAGACAGTAGAGTGGGCCACTTTACCGGGCCGTATGGAAAAAAAATCTAAATGGTGGTTTATAGGACCATAAATAACGTATTAAGTGTACTAGATTCTACGTGAAACGTCAAACGCGTTTAAATGACCATTTAGGAAAAATTTATTATAAGCGAATAGAGCGTTCTATAAAAGTGGACCATAACCGGTCACTTTTCATACAGACTATAGAGCTGGTTCAGCAGGACTAACAACTTTTGTTATTCTTTGGTTTAAGAGAATTCGGCTTATGTCCTGTCTTTATATGAATATTTTAGAGACGTACCTTTTAGGAGTTGTAGGAGGCACCCTAGGTGTTGAAGTATGTTTGGGGTTAAGGATATTTTCATGATCTAAGTTTCATCTTAAACACGTGGATTTGGGACTAGTATTTTCTAGAATTTTGCTTATTTGCCATCATACATTTATTACAAAAATCATTTAAAATAAGAAAAAAGGCGCGGAAAGCAAAGCCGGAAATATGTGAAGCCTAGGCTAGCAACTACGCTACTAATAAAAATTGACTGCTCTCAATTTCTTACGGGTTTGCCAGATAAATATATTTCTCTAAGACGAAAAACCGGCCAAACCTTCACCTCCTCCGAACTCCAAAGGGGGAAAGCACACCACACCAATTTTATAGATTCGTAAACGCGCCTTCCCAATCGACCGCCATCACCTTACAGTCTACGGGGAGGGTGATGAAAAAACTGGTTTGGGGGGGGGGGGATGAAATTTCTGCGGTAAAGGGCTTGCTCGTTGGTTGTCTGTACGATAATATCGGCGCCCAGTAAACGTTTCTAAAAAGAGTGTATAGAACGTTCTATTGGAGCCGCATGCAGCCGGTGGCCCTCGGCGATCACCAACCTACCAGGACCTGGCTAGTCGCGGCTTGTCCACCGCTATCAATTACACTCTAGCGGCAACGGCCATATCACGCTGAATACACCGGTTCTCGTCTGATCACCGAAGTTAAGCAGCGTCGAGCGCGGTCAGTACTTGGGAGGGAGACCACCTGGGAACACCGCGTGCCGTTGGCTACTCATTTATTTTCGCGGGATGGGATTTGCGTCTTTTAACAGGAAAATACCTTCATCCTATCATTTTGACGCTGCTTTTTTATGCAATTAAAAGTTCGCCCAGACGATAATATTATTTCGGTCAACTCTTGGCCTTTTTTTAACAACTGGCAGCATCTTTCCGTGAATAAAATACATGTTAGTATCAAAATTGAACAAAATAAAATGGCGAGAAAATTGGTTTTCATTTTATTCTACTTAAGGCTTGTACTTAAAATAGTACTAACTTACTTACTTACTTACTTACTTACTAACTAACTAACTAACTAACTAACTAACTAACTAACTAACTAACTAATTAACTAACTAACTAACTAACTAACTAACTAATTAACTAACTAACTAACTAACTAACTAACTAATTAACTAACTAACTAACTAACTAACTAACTAACGTTTATCTCTAAACAAAAACATTTCCGCGGTAAAATCCACTCTGAAATGGCCTTTTCTGGTTTTGGAATGAAGTCCAAAGTTAAAATTTTATTAACAAATTCTAATTGTGAAATATATTTTTTGTTCTAAATTTTAATCTTAAATGTAATTTAAATAGTTGAATCTAAAAAAGGACTTTTGGAAAATGTTTTATAGAAGGTTTTATCATGGGACAGCCGCATGGATTAGGGGAGTAACCCAAAAATACAAAATATCAAAACAAACCACGAAATTAAATAATAAAACGGAGACAGAGATATATTTTTTAAACAAAATAATATAGCTAACTTTTATCTATTAATTGTTTTAGGTGATGTAGTTTATGTAAAATATAAAAATGAACCTTGGCACAATATAAATTTAATGTCATGTTTTATTGATACTTAGAAAAAGTAACAAACATTTCAAAAGTCAGATCTTTGAGATCATTATTAAAAAAATATAACATTTTAAATCCGAACTCCTCTATAAATATTAAAATTATAAATTCCTAATCTACTTTAACAAAAGATATATCATATTAAGTTTAATACTATTAATGTTAGGAATAATCATGACTTTGAGATAAATAGAACAAAAATGTTTAATTCCAAATATAGTTAATTATAGAGCAATATATAATAAATGATTTTGTACTTACCAAAAATAAGCCTTGCCACTTTATATCTTGGTAATGTAGCTGCCGCGGGCGGCGGGCCCCCGGCGGCGACTCACTGTCCACGGAAGACGGGAAGAGAGAAAAAATGGAGAGGGGCTTATTTCGTGTTTTCTCTTTACGCGGAACATCTTGGCTGGAACCCAATGACCTAAAAATGAGGGGCGCGCTGTCTCTACCCACCATACCGAAACCCGCGAATTTACGTTATGAAAACCGGTTCCTTCAGCCAACCACTTAGAACATGCACGATTTACGAACCTTGGGTTACGAATAAAACCACAGGAATAACACAGAACAACCTCTTTTCGCGCCTTTATTTTACCCCTCTTACTTGCCTCCCGCTCGTCGGCCATTGCCTCTGCCCTAAACGGGGAGTCTAGCATCCACTCCTTGGGTATCCATAATGGAGGAGAGGACTGAAAGGGGGAAAACCAAGCATGGACGCGCCCAGGAAAATACCAAGGAGGATAGGAAGGGAGGCGAAGTAGGAGGGATGAACGCGGCAGCATCCTTGTAAGAAGCTTAGCGGCGGGAAAATTTCGGAAAAATGGCGGCTAGACGTAGCGTAGCTGCCGCAATCTTGCCGCCATTCATCCCTCCTACTTCGCCTCCCTTCCTATCCTCCGTGAAAATACCGCGAAAAAGAGTGTATAACTAGGTAAAAGAAAATTCAAAAACTGGAATCTTTCCGATTCTTCATTATTAACTATTCGACAATAAGGATTTTACCACTTATGACGTCAGAGGGGCAATATATTATAATAAAGAAATATATATAAAGACAGCCAAATAACATTTCCCGGAAATACTGTGTTGCGCAGTGCGCCATTATAAGAGCGTTTGATTTTTGATTTCAAGAGAGAAGTGGGCCGATCCCGGATTTACTGCAATACCAGGCCGACCCGTGGCGGAGGTGGAGCAAGCTCCGACCACTCCGCCGCCGTCCAAAAATAAGTTTAATATCTTGGGCCCCGATGGGACCCGTATCAGATATTAAGCTGATAAGAACAGATACTGAATTTGTTTATTAAAAAACTTGAGTTACAGTACCCTTGTCATGTTATTTTTCCTGCCTTTTAAATTATTTTAAATTACAGCAGGTCATTAATTGTATTCATAAAAAGTTTAAAATACGATTAGTGCATAGAATAAAAGCCATGGTTAAGTTTAAAATTTAAAAAATAATAAATTTTAAGAAGTTGGTTTTCCTTTTTTCGCTTTCTTTTTTGGAGAGATGCTGTGTCTGCGTTTAGAGTAGCTTTGAAGAAGGTCGGTGACTTGGAACTGGAGGTCGTCGATGGAGCAATCAATGGTTCTGATTCCTGAGGGAGGTTCTCTGTCGAGGCGGCTGTAGAGGATCTGTAGTTCGGTGTGTGTTAGTTTGGTAAGGTCTGGTTTGACTCCCGGCTTCCAGGTATTGGGATCCCACCTGGGCCCGGTGGCTGAAGAGGTCTCGTCGTTGCTGTTGTCGGATTTGGATTGTTCTGGCTCGTTGCTTGTTGATTCGGGGTTATTTTCAGGTTCATTGGGCTGTGGTGGTGTTTTCAAGGCGTCGGCGTATTGGCTGGTTTTGACTGGAGGTTCTGGGTTCTTCTTGGCAGGTTCTGGTGATGTCAGGGTCCAGCTCTCTTCAGAGCTTTTTGAGTCGTCGAAAGTGGTAAGTACTTGTGATTTGCTTGATTGGTGTTCTTGATTTTCCTGTAGTTGTGGTAGTATGGTTGGGTCTTCTGTGGCGTCCATTGCTTGGACGATCTTGGGTTCAGGGATTGAAGGTGGACCCTGGCCCTCAAGGAGGACCGGGCGTCTATCTTCTAAAGCTGTCTTCTTTTTTTCACACGCTGAAACTGAGTGGCCTTCTTCGTCGCAGTAGAAGCATTTTTTTACTACGCCTCTGTAAAAAACTAAGGCGCGGCTTCGCCCGAAAAACATAACATTGGGGATGGGTTTAGTCATTATTATTTTAACAGAGCGATCGCCATTTTTGACGCCTTTAAGCTGTTGATATTCATCAAAATGGTAAGTTTTAACGTTACCATGTTGCCGGAGAGTACTTATTACTGAATCCCATTGGATCCATTTTGGTAGGTTCTTAATCGTGATCCATATTCCGTCGTCTTCCATGCAGGTGAGTTTCCATTTTTTTCCATTTGTTTTCAGGTCATCGCAAGACATCGCTTGTTGGAGAAAGGCCAGGGTCGTAAACGTAATCAGGTAAATTTCCTTACCCATGGGTTGCAGAGTATCTATACTCTTAGGTCCAAGTTGGTTATATATGGTTTGCGCAACGTCGAGAAAGCTGGCATCGACTTCCAGTCGAGCAGTTCTTTTCTTCTCCTCCGTAGCCATTTCAGGCTAGGAGAGTATCGTCCGCTGAGAGAAGCTCCAAGCAGGAGCGGCGTCCGTGGAGCAGGTCAGCAGGAGCGTCAGGTGAGTACTTCTTTTCAGGAACAGGCAACAAGGCAGCAACGGAACGGATCAGCGCCGGAACAGATCATGCGGCAAAAAAGGCAACTCGCCTTATAGGCGTATAAACACTTCTCGCCCCCTGACCAAGATCTCCGTATAGTTCTATTGAAAACAGATACTACACTTTGATCTTAGCCAAAAGGCCGAGAAGCGATAACCCGCTAGGAGCCGTCACTGTTTAACAAAGTAAAAAGAGAGAATTCGAGCATTTCAAATATTTCATAATTACGTCACCGAATGTTGGTCCTGGTGGGAGATGACAACGTTTGTAGCCATCGCGCGAACAAAGGAGAAGACGATATCTTGAATCCGTGAAATAGAGGTACACCGCCAGGCCCGGACTGGCACTTTTGGGGTCATCGGCTAGAGACAGTAGAGTGGGCCACTTTACCGGGCCGTATGGAAAAAAAATCTAAATGGTGGTTTATAGGACCATAAATAACGTATTAAGTGTACTAGATTCTACGTGAAACGTCAAACGCGTTTAAATGACCATTTAGGAAAAATTTATTATAAGCGAATAGAGCGTTCTATAAAAGTGGACCATAACCGGTCACTTTTCATACAGACTATAGAGCTGGTTCAGCAGGACTAACAACTTTTGTTATTCTTTGGTTTAAGAGAATTCGGCTTATGTCCTGTCTTTATATGAATATTTTAGAGACGTACCTTTTAGGAGTTGTAGGAGGCACCCTAGGTGTTGAAGTATGTTTGGGGTTAAGGATATTTTCATGATCTAAGTTTCATCTTAAACACGTGGATTTGGGACTAGTATTTTCTAGAATTTTGCTTATTTGCCATCATACATTTATTACAAAAATCATTTAAAATAAGAAAAAAGGCGCGGAAAGCAAAGCCGGAAATATGTGAAGCCTAGGCTAGCAACTACGCTACTAATAAAAATTGACTGCTCTCAATTTCTTACGGGTTTGCCAGATAAATATATTTCTCTAAGACGAAAAACCGGCCAAACCTTCACCTCCTCCGAACTCCAAAGGGGGAAAGCACACCACACCAATTTTATAGATTCGTAAACGCGCCTTCCCAATCGACCGCCATCACCTTACAGTCTACGGGGAGGGTGATGAAAAAACTGGTTTGGGGGGGGGGGGATGAAATTTCTGCGGTAAAGGGCTTGCTCGTTGGTTGTCTGTACGATAATATCGGCGCCCAGTAAACGTTTCTAAAAAGAGTGTATAGAACGTTCTATTGGAGCCGCATGCAGCCGGTGGCCCTCGGCGATCACCAACCTACCAGGACCTGGCTAGTCGCGGCTTGTCCACCGCTATCAATTACACTCTAGCGGCAACGGCCATATCACGCTGAATACACCGGTTCTCGTCTGATCACCGAAGTTAAGCAGCGTCGAGCGCGGTCAGTACTTGGGAGGGAGACCACCTGGGAACACCGCGTGCCGTTGGCTACTCATTTATTTTCGCGGGATGGGATTTGCGTCTTTTAACAGGAAAATACCTTCATCCTATCATTTTGACGCTGCTTTTTTATGCAATTAAAAGTTCGCCCAGACGATAATATTATTTCGGTCAACTCTTGGCCTTTTTTTAACAACTGGCAGCATCTTTCCGTGAATAAAATACATGTTAGTATCAAAATTGAACAAAATAAAATGGCGAGAAAATTGGTTTTCATTTTATTCTACTTAAGGCTTGTACTTAAAATAGTACTAACTTACTTACTTACTTACTTACTTACTTACTTACTAACTAACTAACTAACTAACTAACTAACTAACTAACTAACTAACTAATTAACTAACTAACTAACTAACTAACTAACTAATTAACTAACTAACTAACTAACTAACTAACTAACGTTTATCTCTAAACAAAAACATTTCCGCGGTAAAATCCACTCTGAAATGGCCTTTTCTGGTTTTGGAATGAAGTCCAAAGTTAAAATTTTATTAACAAATTCTAATTGTGAAATATATTTTTTGTTCTAAATTTTAATCTTAAATGTAATTTAAATAGTTGAATCTAAAAAAGGACTTTTGGAAAATGTTTTATAGAAGGTTTTATCATGGGACAGCCGCATGGATTAGGGGAGTAACCCAAAAATACAAAATATCAAAACAAACCACGAAATTAAATAATAAAACGGAGACAGAGATATATTTTTTAAACAAAATAATATAGCTAACTTTTATCTATTAATTGTTTTAGGTGATGTAGTTTATGTAAAATATAAAAATGAACCTTGGCACAATATAAATTTAATGTCATGTTTTATTGATACTTAGAAAAAGTAACAAACATTTCAAAAGTCAGATCTTTGAGATCATTATTAAAAAAATATAACATTTTAAATCCGAACTCCTCTATAAATATTAAAATTATAAATTCCTAATCTACTTTAACAAAAGATATATCATATTAAGTTTAATACTATTAATGTTAGGAATAATCATGACTTTGAGATAAATAGAACAAAAATGTTTAATTCCAAATATAGTTAATTATAGAGCAATATATAATAAATGATTTTGTACTTACCAAAAATAAGCCTTGCCACTTTATATCTTGGTAATGTAGCTGCCGCGGGCGGCGGGCCCCCGGCGGCGACTCACTGTCCACGGAAGACGGGAAGAGAGAAAAAATGGAGAGGGGCTTATTTCGTGTTTTCTCTTTACGCGGAACATCTTGGCTGGAACCCAATGACCTAAAAATGAGGGGCGCGCTGTCTCTACCCACCATACCGAAACCCGCGAATTTACGTTATGAAAACCGGTTCCTTCAGCCAACCACTTAGAACATGCACGATTTACGAACCTTGGGTTACGAATAAAACCACAGGAATAACACAGAACAACCTCTTTTCGCGCCTTTATTTTACCCCTCTTACTTGCCTCCCGCTCGTCGGCCATTGCCTCTGCCCTAAACGGGGAGTCTAGCATCCACTCCTTGGGTATCCATAATGGAGGAGAGGACTGAAAGGGGGAAAACCAAGCATGGACGCGCCCAGGAAAATACCAAGGAGGATAGGAAGGGAGGCGAAGTAGGAGGGATGAACGCGGCAGCATCCTTGTAAGAAGCTTAGCGGCGGGAAAATTTCGGAAAAATGGCGGCTAGACGTAGCGTAGCTGCCGCAATCTTGCCGCCATTCATCCCTCCTACTTCGCCTCCCTTCCTATCCTCCGTGAAAATACCGCGAAAAAGAGTGTATAACTAGGTAAAAGAAAATTCAAAAACTGGAATCTTTCCGATTCTTCATTATTAACTATTCGACAATAAGGATTTTACCACTTATGACGTCAGAGGGGCAATATATTATAATAAAGAAATATATATAAAGACAGCCAAATAACATTTCCCGGAAATACTGTGTTGCGCAGTGCGCCATTATAAGAGCGTTTGATTTTTGATTTCAAGAGAGAAGTGGGCCGATCCCGGATTTACTGCAATACCAGGCCGACCCGTGGCGGAGGTGGAGCAAGCTCCGACCACTCCGCCGCCGTCCAAAAATAAGTTTAATATCTTGGGCCCCGATGGGACCCGTATCAGATATTAAGCTGATAAGAACAGATACTGAATTTGTTTATTTAAATTCTGGTCAAAAGTTACAAATGTTCGCGTTATTAGACATTAAATTAGCGCGAACACTGTTTAAAACAAGAGAACACTTTTCTAGATTCGGACGTAGCATCAATCGTTAAGAGGTAAGTATTTACATTTAATAAACAAAATTAATATTTTTCTTTGACTACTAGTTAGTGTTGGTCACGGTAAGTAGTTTTTACTTAGTTTTTACATTCTAATTAGATGTATTTTACTTCAAAAATTTTAAACTAATGCAATTTCTTTTTCAGGTATAACAGGGTAAACATATATCGAGGTAAATATAGGGTAAGTATTACATTTAGGCATACAATTTATTTTTTTAACAATAAATTATTAAAAACTTTTTAGCACTTGTTTTTTAAACATTTAGAATTTAAAGGCGTATTTAAAACCATGTATTTTAACTTAAAAGAGTTATTAAAAACATATTTACAACTCGAGC
The DNA here is from genome assembly GCF_980474605.1 of Leiobunum rupestre. Taxonomy (NCBI): domain Eukaryota; kingdom Metazoa; phylum Arthropoda; class Arachnida; order Opiliones; family Sclerosomatidae; genus Leiobunum; species Leiobunum rupestre. The sequence goes on from NC_143389.1 coordinate 3,629,657, forward strand.
CAAGGTTCTAATTTTTCCCTTTTTTTGAGTCCTTTTCTTGAGGAGGACTATGACGTCGTTTGAAACGTATCCGAAGTGTACTCTCAGCATGCTTTAGACAGTTATCCCGCCATTCCATGATACGCGTATCCGTCGATTTTAGTGCCTTGGCACGCCGACAGAAATCTTCAATTTCGGGCCTCGACAATTTAGCCCAATTCCAATCGCGTTTGTAAATCTCAGGTTCCTTAGTTGATTTTGACTCAGATTCCGGCCCGGAGCGTGTCAGTTGACCTGGAGACTTAAGTGCGTCGGCATAACCTTTGGGGTTGGTTTCGGATTTTTCAGGAGATGATTCCGGCGATGACAGATACCAGCCATCTTGGCCCTCCTTCCGCTTGTTAGTACTTGACGTACCCTCGTCCATTTCGTTCTGGTTTTCCCCATCGCCAGCCAGTGGTGGTGGTGGGGTCGAGCTCCTAGAGCTCTCGGGTTCCTTGTGTGCCGGAATCCGGTCTTGAGTGTCGGTGCTCTGTTGAGTCTTCAACGCCTTGTTTTTCTTCTTCGGGCAATCCCGAACCTGATGAGTGTCCTTCCGACAATAAAAACACATTCTTTGGATACCCTGGTAAGTAATCTGGACACGATGGCTGCTGATGGTCATCAGGTTCGGGATTGGGCTTCTCATACGGACTTCAAGTCGTCGAGTGCCGTTCTTGAGGTCTTTGAACGGGCCTTCCTGGTAGGTTTCCCAGGACTCTGATATTACATCACAGAAGGATCTAAGAGCGGCTCTGATGAAGGGAAGATCCCACCAACTCGGCGCGTCTCTCAACGTGATGTACGATACTGGATCGGTGACCCCAATGATGTCGACTTGTTTATCGCCAACCATAAGGCCGCCTTCTATGGCCTTCTGATAGCAGGAAGTATCTTGAAATGTCACTTGTGCTTCATATTTTCCCATAGGCTGGAACACGGAGATTCCATTTCGTCCGACCAGATCAAAGAGAGCTGAAGCAAGATCTTGGTTATCGACATCTTGGAACTTAATCCGAGCTGTCGTTTTCTTTAAGGCTGCAGCTGAAGCTGCCGTGGAGGACATCGTTGACTGCGCAGGAGCCATGGCGATGTTGGTGGCAACCGCCGAAGCGGAGACCGGAACTCAGGAACCGCTGGATGGATTCAAACGGCAACTGGGAGACAGGATCAGCAACTGGAACTGGAACGGTGACGTCTGGCAAGACAGCGTGGCAGGCACAACGAGCAGGTAAGTAAACTTCCCCAGCGCAGGATAAAACGGTTCCCGGCCTTTGACTTCGAAGAAAGGAGCAGATACTACACTTTGATCTTAGCCAAAAGGCCGAGAAGCGATAACCCGCTAGGAGCCGTCACTGTTTAACAAAGTAAAAAGAGAGAATTCGAGCATTTCAAATATTTCATAATTACGTCACCGAATGTTGGTCCTGGTGGGAGATGACAACGTTTGTAGCCATCGCGCGAACAAAGGAGAAGACGATATCTTGAATCCGTGAAATAGAGGTACACCGCCAGGCCCGGACTGGCACTTTTGGGGTCATCGGCTAGAGACAGTAGAGTGGGCCACTTTACCGGGCCGTATGGAAAAAAAATCTAAATGGTGGTTTATAGGACCATAAATAACGTATTAAGTGTACTAGATTCTACGTGAAACGTCAAACGCGTTTAAATGACCATTTAGGAAAAATTTATTATAAGCGAATAGAGCGTTCTATAAAAGTGGACCATAACCGGTCACTTTTCATACAGACTATAGAGCTGGTTCAGCAGGACTAACAACTTTTGTTATTCTTTGGTTTAAGAGAATTCGGCTTATGTCCTGTCTTTATATGAATATTTTAGAGACGTACCTTTTAGGAGTTGTAGGAGGCACCCTAGGTGTTGAAGTATGTTTGGGGTTAAGGATATTTTCATGATCTAAGTTTCATCTTAAACACGTGGATTTGGGACTAGTATTTTCTAGAATTTTGCTTATTTGCCATCATACATTTATTACAAAAATCATTTAAAATAAGAAAAAAGGCGCGGAAAGCAAAGCCGGAAATATGTGAAGCCTAGGCTAGCAACTACGCTACTAATAAAAATTGACTGCTCTCAATTTCTTACGGGTTTGCCAGATAAATATATTTCTCTAAGACGAAAAACCGGCCAAACCTTCACCTCCTCCGAACTCCAAAGGGGGAAAGCACACCACACCAATTTTATAGATTCGTAAACGCGCCTTCCCAATCGACCGCCATCACCTTACAGTCTACGGGGAGGGTGATGAAAAAACTGGTTTGGGGGGGGGGGGGATGAAATTTCTGCGGTAAAGGGCTTGCTCGTTGGTTGTCTGTACGATAATATCGGCGCCCAGTAAACGTTTCTAAAAAGAGTGTATAGAACGTTCTATTGGAGCCGCATGCAGCCGGTGGCCCTCGGCGATCACCAACCTACCAGGACCTGGCTAGTCGCGGCTTGTCCACCGCTATCAATTACACTCTAGCGGCAACGGCCATATCACGCTGAATACACCGGTTCTCGTCTGATCACCGAAGTTAAGCAGCGTCGAGCGCGGTCAGTACTTGGGAGGGAGACCACCTGGGAACACCGCGTGCCGTTGGCTACTCATTTATTTTCGCGGGATGGGATTTGCGTCTTTTAACAGGAAAATACCTTCATCCTATCATTTTGACGCTGCTTTTTTATGCAATTAAAAGTTCGCCCAGACGATAATATTATTTCGGTCAACTCTTGGCCTTTTTTTAACAACTGGCAGCATCTTTCCGTGAATAAAATACATGTTAGTATCAAAATTGAACAAAATAAAATGGCGAGAAAATTGGTTTTCATTTTATTCTACTTAAGGCTTGTACTTAAAATAGTACTAACTTACTTACTTACTTACTTACTTACTTACTTACTAACTAACTAACTAACTAACTAACTAACTAACTAACTAACTAACTAATTAACTAACTAACTAACTAACTAACTAATTAACTAACTAACTAACTAACTAACTAACTAACGTTTATCTCTAAACAAAAACATTTCCGCGGTAAAATCCACTCTGAAATGGCCTTTTCTGGTTTTGGAATGAAGTCCAAAGTTAAAATTTTATTAACAAATTCTAATTGTGAAATATATTTTTTGTTCTAAATTTTAATCTTAAATGTAATTTAAATAGTTGAATCTAAAAAAGGACTTTTGGAAAATGTTTTATAGAAGGTTTTATCATGGGACAGCCGCATGGATTAGGGGAGTAACCCAAAAATACAAAATATCAAAACAAACCACGAAATTAAATAATAAAACGGAGACAGAGATATATTTTTTAAACAAAATAATATAGCTAACTTTTATCTATTAATTGTTTTAGGTGATGTAGTTTATGTAAAATATAAAAATGAACCTTGGCACAATATAAATTTAATGTCATGTTTTATTGATACTTAGAAAAAGTAACAAACATTTCAAAAGTCAGATCTTTGAGATCATTATTAAAAAAATATAACATTTTAAATCCGAACTCCTCTATAAATATTAAAATTATAAATTCCTAATCTACTTTAACAAAAGATATATCATATTAAGTTTAATACTATTAATGTTAGGAATAATCATGACTTTGAGATAAATAGAACAAAAATGTTTAATTCCAAATATAGTTAATTATAGAGCAATATATAATAAATGATTTTGTACTTACCAAAAATAAGCCTTGCCACTTTATATCTTGGTAATGTAGCTGCCGCGGGCGGCGGGCCCCCGGCGGCGACTCACTGTCCACGGAAGACGGGAAGAGAGAAAAAATGGAGAGGGGCTTATTTCGTGTTTTCTCTTTACGCGGAACATCTTGGCTGGAACCCAATGACCTAAAAATGAGGGGCGCGCTGTCTCTACCCACCATACCGAAACCCGCGAATTTACGTTATGAAAACCGGTTCCTTCAGCCAACCACTTAGAACATGCACGATTTACGAACCTTGGGTTACGAATAAAACCACAGGAATAACACAGAACAACCTCTTTTCGCGCCTTTATTTTACCCCTCTTACTTGCCTCCCGCTCGTCGGCCATTGCCTCTGCCCTAAACGGGGAGTCTAGCATCCACTCCTTGGGTATCCATAATGGAGGAGAGGACTGAAAGGGGGAAAACCAAGCATGGACGCGCCCAGGAAAATACCAAGGAGGATAGGAAGGGAGGCGAAGTAGGAGGGATGAACGCGGCAGCATCCTTGTAAGAAGCTTAGCGGCGGGAAAATTTCGGAAAAATGGCGGCTAGACGTAGCGTAGCTGCCGCAATCTTGCCGCCATTCATCCCTCCTACTTCGCCTCCCTTCCTATCCTCCGTGAAAATACCGCGAAAAAGAGTGTATAACTAGGTAAAAGAAAATTCAAAAACTGGAATCTTTCCGATTCTTCATTATTAACTATTCGACAATAAGGATTTTACCACTTATGACGTCAGAGGGGCAATATATTATAATAAAGAAATATATATAAAGACAGCCAAATAACATTTCCCGGAAATACTGTGTTGCGCAGTGCGCCATTATAAGAGCGTTTGATTTTTGATTTCAAGAGAGAAGTGGGCCGATCCCGGATTTACTGCAATACCAGGCCGACCCGTGGCGGAGGTGGAGCAAGCTCCGACCACTCCGCCGCCGTCCAAAAATAAGTTTAATATCTTGGGCCCCGATGGGACCCGTATCAGATATTAAGCTGATAAGAACAGATACTGAATTTGTTTATTTGAAATTCTGGTCAAGGTTACAAATGTCCGCGTTAATATTAATTAATTTATCGCGAACACTGTATTTAAACAAGATGAAAGAATTGTTACATACATCAGTCAAAGCATTAGCGAGCGTTACAATACTTGTTCCAAGAATAAAAAATTAGACGTGATTATATATAAAAAAAACTATTTACAGATAAAAAAACTATTTACAGATTATCTACATGTCGAGCGAAGGTAAGTAAATAGTATTTACTTCTGATATTTGTATTACTTTACATTTAAGCATACAATTCTTTTTTTTTTTCCTTTTTTTTCAGGTTCTACAGTTTGAAGGTAAGTATATCAGGTAAGTTTTTTCTCTTTACAATAGGGTCTAAATAGTTTTTTCTAATAAATTTTCTTTTACAGGGTAAACAGGTTTCGCGGTACGTATCAGGTGAGTTTTTCATTTAAGCATACAATAAACTAGTAAAAGTTATATAACCAGAACGTTTTAAAATTGTAAAGTTAAAATTTACAATAAAAACATTTAAAACTAAGAAAGTAATTTAAAAGCATATTTACATATCCCAATAATGGCCTATTTTTTCCCTTTTTTGGTATATGATCCGGACGGGGATGTCTGTACTCGCTTCCTTCGAGTTTGCAAGGTGAGGCGTGCTTCAGCCAGGAATTCTTCCCGCCAGTTAAGTAGTTCTGGTGATTCTGTCACAAAGTTCCGTGCACGATGACAAAAGTTCTCTATTTCATTTTCGGTCATTTCTGAAAACTGCCAATCTCGTTCGTAGATCGGCTCTTCGTATACTGGATGTTGTGATTGCGGTGAAGACTTCGAATCAGGTTCGTGATGTGATGGAGTTTTTACAACTGTGGCGTAACTCCCGGAATTTTTTGGTGAGTCAAAAGACTTGTTGGAAGGTCCTGATAGAGAAAGGCCCCAGCCATCTTCTCCCTCAACGAAGTTTCCTGCTTCCTGTTCCTCGTCGTCCATTTTTCCAAGAGTATCACCTGCGTCAGTGACAGCTTCCTTGTCCGCTACTTGTGGCGTTGCAGAACTTCCGGGTTTGTCCGAGCCTTCGGGTGCCGGGATCTGGTCTTGAGTATCCGTGTTGTGCGGAGAGGGACGGACTCTTTTCCTTTTCTTGGGGCAATCCCGAACCTGATGACTGTCCTTTCGACAATAAAAGCACATTCGCTGGACCCCTTGGTAGACCAGCTGGATACGATGTCCACTGATGGTCATCAGGTTCGGGATTGGGCTCTTGACCTTCACCTCCAGCCGCCGATTTCCGTTACGAACGTCCTTCAACGGTCCCTTCTGGAAAGTTTCCCATGTTTCGGCTAATACCTCTCCGTAATTTTTCAGAGAAGCCTTTAAAAAGCTTAATTCCCACCAACTAGGTGCGCCTTTCACGGTGATTTGGGTTACAGGATCAGCAACTCCAACGATGGATAAATGCTTCTCCCCAACGATTATACCAGCGTCAACAGCCTTTTGGTATGATACGATGTCCTTGAAGGATATCTGCGCCTCAGACTTCCCGATCATTTGGAAGACTGTGATGCTCTTGGGGCCAATGCAGTCGAAAAGAGCAATAGCCAAATCTTCTACATTGACCCCGTCGAATTTGATTCGTGCAGTGGCCTGCTTCGAAGACGAGGACTCCGTTGGAGTCGACTTCGACGTTACAGGAGGCATGGCGAGAGTTTGTGGAAACCGCCGAAGCGGAGACCGGAACTCAGGAACCGCTGGCTTGTAGCAGGCGGCAACAGGAAAACAGGAACAGCAGCCGGGACTGGAACTGGACTGGAGACAGGAACGGCAGCGACTGACGATTCAACGTGGCAGAGCAGGCAAACTCGCCTAAAGGCGTAAAAACACTTCTCGCCCCCCGACTAAGATCTCCGTATAGAACTGATATTGGAAACAGATACTACACTTTGATCTTAGCCAAAAGGCCGAGAAGCGATAACCCGCTAGGAGCCGTCACTGTTTAACAAAGTAAAAAGAGAGAATTCGAGCATTTCAAATATTTCATAATTACGTCACCGAATGTTGGTCCTGGTGGGAGATGACAACGTTTGTAGCCATCGCGCGAACAAAGGAGAAGACGATATCTTGAATCCGTGAAATAGAGGTACACCGCCAGGCCCGGACTGGCACTTTTGGGGTCATCGGCTAGAGACAGTAGAGTGGGCCACTTTACCGGGCCGTATGGAAAAAAAATCTAAATGGTGGTTTATAGGACCATAAATAACGTATTAAGTGTACTAGATTCTACGTGAAACGTCAAACGCGTTTAAATGACCATTTAGGAAAAATTTATTATAAGCGAATAGAGCGTTCTATAAAAGTGGACCATAACCGGTCACTTTTCATACAGACTATAGAGCTGGTTCAGCAGGACTAACAACTTTTGTTATTCTTTGGTTTAAGAGAATTCGGCTTATGTCCTGTCTTTATATGAATATTTTAGAGACGTACCTTTTAGGAGTTGTAGGAGGCACCCTAGGTGTTGAAGTATGTTTGGGGTTAAGGATATTTTCATGATCTAAGTTTCATCTTAAACACGTGGATTTGGGACTAGTATTTTCTAGAATTTTGCTTATTTGCCATCATACATTTATTACAAAAATCATTTAAAATAAGAAAAAAGGCGCGGAAAGCAAAGCCGGAAATATGTGAAGCCTAGGCTAGCAACTACGCTACTAATAAAAATTGACTGCTCTCAATTTCTTACGGGTTTGCCAGATAAATATATTTCTCTAAGACGAAAAACCGGCCAAACCTTCACCTCCTCCGAACTCCAAAGGGGGAAAGCACACCACACCAATTTTATAGATTCGTAAACGCGCCTTCCCAATCGACCGCCATCACCTTACAGTCTACGGGGAGGGTGATGAAAAAACTGGTTTGGGGGGGGGGGGGGGATGAAATTTCTGCGGTAAAGGGCTTGCTCGTTGGTTGTCTGTACGATAATATCGGCGCCCAGTAAACGTTTCTAAAAAGAGTGTATAGAACGTTCTATTGGAGCCGCATGCAGCCGGTGGCCCTCGGCGATCACCAACCTACCAGGACCTGGCTAGTCGCGGCTTGTCCACCGCTATCAATTACACTCTAGCGGCAACGGCCATATCACGCTGAATACACCGGTTCTCGTCTGATCACCGAAGTTAAGCAGCGTCGAGCGCGGTCAGTACTTGGGAGGGAGACCACCTGGGAACACCGCGTGCCGTTGGCTACTCATTTATTTTCGCGGGATGGGATTTGCGTCTTTTAACAGGAAAATACCTTCATCCTATCATTTTGACGCTGCTTTTTTATGCAATTAAAAGTTCGCCCAGACGATAATATTATTTCGGTCAACTCTTGGCCTTTTTTTAACAACTGGCAGCATCTTTCCGTGAATAAAATACATGTTAGTATCAAAATTGAACAAAATAAAATGGCGAGAAAATTGGTTTTCATTTTATTCTACTTAAGGCTTGTACTTAAAATAGTACTAACTTACTTACTTACTTACTTACTTACTTACTTACTAACTAACTAACTAACTAACTAACTAACTAACTAACTAACTAACTAATTAACTAACTAACTAACTAACTAACTAATTAACTAACTAACTAACTAACTAACTAACTAACGTTTATCTCTAAACAAAAACATTTCCGCGGTAAAATCCACTCTGAAATGGCCTTTTCTGGTTTTGGAATGAAGTCCAAAGTTAAAATTTTATTAACAAATTCTAATTGTGAAATATATTTTTTGTTCTAAATTTTAATCTTAAATGTAATTTAAATAGTTGAATCTAAAAAAGGACTTTTGGAAAATGTTTTATAGAAGGTTTTATCATGGGACAGCCGCATGGATTAGGGGAGTAACCCAAAAATACAAAATATCAAAACAAACCACGAAATTAAATAATAAAACGGAGACAGAGATATATTTTTTAAACAAAATAATATAGCTAACTTTTATCTATTAATTGTTTTAGGTGATGTAGTTTATGTAAAATATAAAAATGAACCTTGGCACAATATAAATTTAATGTCATGTTTTATTGATACTTAGAAAAAGTAACAAACATTTCAAAAGTCAGATCTTTGAGATCATTATTAAAAAAATATAACATTTTAAATCCGAACTCCTCTATAAATATTAAAATTATAAATTCCTAATCTACTTTAACAAAAGATATATCATATTAAGTTTAATACTATTAATGTTAGGAATAATCATGACTTTGAGATAAATAGAACAAAAATGTTTAATTCCAAATATAGTTAATTATAGAGCAATATATAATAAATGATTTTGTACTTACCAAAAATAAGCCTTGCCACTTTATATCTTGGTAATGTAGCTGCCGCGGGCGGCGGGCCCCCGGCGGCGACTCACTGTCCACGGAAGACGGGAAGAGAGAAAAAATGGAGAGGGGCTTATTTCGTGTTTTCTCTTTACGCGGAACATCTTGGCTGGAACCCAATGACCTAAAAATGAGGGGCGCGCTGTCTCTACCCACCATACCGAAACCCGCGAATTTACGTTATGAAAACCGGTTCCTTCAGCCAACCACTTAGAACATGCACGATTTACGAACCTTGGGTTACGAATAAAACCACAGGAATAACACAGAACAACCTCTTTTCGCGCCTTTATTTTACCCCTCTTACTTGCCTCCCGCTCGTCGGCCATTGCCTCTGCCCTAAACGGGGAGTCTAGCATCCACTCCTTGGGTATCCATAATGGAGGAGAGGACTGAAAGGGGGAAAACCAAGCATGGACGCGCCCAGGAAAATACCAAGGAGGATAGGAAGGGAGGCGAAGTAGGAGGGATGAACGCGGCAGCATCCTTGTAAGAAGCTTAGCGGCGGGAAAATTTCGGAAAAATGGCGGCTAGACGTAGCGTAGCTGCCGCAATCTTGCCGCCATTCATCCCTCCTACTTCGCCTCCCTTCCTATCCTCCGTGAAAATACCGCGAAAAAGAGTGTATAACTAGGTAAAAGAAAATTCAAAAACTGGAATCTTTCCGATTCTTCATTATTAACTATTCGACAATAAGGATTTTACCACTTATGACGTCAGAGGGGCAATATATTATAATAAAGAAATATATATAAAGACAGCCAAATAACATTTCCCGGAAATACTGTGTTGCGCAGTGCGCCATTATAAGAGCGTTTGATTTTTGATTTCAAGAGAGAAGTGGGCCGATCCCGGATTTACTGCAATACCAGGCCGACCCGTGGCGGAGGTGGAGCAAGCTCCGACCACTCCGCCGCCGTCCAAAAATAAGTTTAATATCTTGGGCCCCGATGGGACCCGTATCAGATATTAAGCTGATAAGAACAGATACTTTTAATTGTTTATTAAAAGCTTCGTTGTTTTTTACATTGGACATTTTTACATTTTTTATATGTGTTCGCGTTTTAAATTAATTAAATTATCGCGAAACAGAGTCAAGTTCATAGTCAAGGTAAGTATACACTTTTGTTATAGGTTTTTAAGCATATAACTAATTTTCTTTTTTTTTTTTTTTTTCAGGTTTAAAACAAAAGGAGTTGAGTAAAGTTAAAAACTTTTAAAACAAAACACTATAAATGATCGAGATAAAAACTAAAAAAGGTGGCAAATAAAATATATGAACAATACATTAAAATATACTTTAAAAAAAGCATATTAAAAGGCATCAGAAATATATTTACAAAACTCAGTATGTGACGTATTCTATATACAAATCTTGTTCTGGCGTGGATTTGGTGGCACTGGCGAAAGTCTTCTTCTCGTCGTTCAGGGTCTTTCCCTTCTTGGCAGCAATTCCTGGAGAGTTGGACATGCGTCGTTTTGAAAATTTTTCCTGTTCCTTGCTGACGATCTTTAAATACAGCTGTTTCCTGGTTTCGGTTGTTCCGTTCATGGTCTCGAGGTGTTCTTTCAATGATTGAAGTTGCGCTTGTGAATAATTGCTGATGGTTTCTAGAGCTTTTGGGTTGACGTATGAGTCCTGGGGGTCGCTGGGTGGTGCCTCTTGTGGTGTTGCTGCTTCTGCTAATGGATCGTGTTCTTTAGCAGAAGTACTGTTGAGTGGCTCCTGGACGCGCTCGGGCTGTTCCTTTGGAGACTCTTTCTGGCCTTCCTCCATGGGTTGGTTCTGCTCTGCTAGTCGGGCTCGTTTGACTTCACACGTGGAAGAGTTGTGACCTTCTTCGTCGCAAAAAAAGCATTTTTTGACGACGCCTGTGTAGTATATTAGTGCCCTGCTTCGTCCAAAAAAGAGGACATTCGGGATAGTTTTGCTCATGATTATTTTTACCGAACGGTCACCATTTTTTAAACCTTTTAATTCGGGGTATTCATCCAGACGGTGGGCTTTGATGGTTCCATATTGTCGTAGTGTGGTAAGTATTGCGTCCCACTGTATCCAGGAGGGGAGGTTCTTTATTGTGAGCCAGACACCGTCGTCTTCGATGCTGGTAATCTTGCATAGTTTTTCGTTGATGGACAGCTCTCCATAGGAGACAGCTTGCTGGAGGAAGGCCAGAGTGGTAAAGGTGAGTAGGTAACAACTTTTTCCAACAGGTTGAAGAGTCTCCAAGCACTGTGGTCCAAGTTTTTCGTAGAAGGTCCGAGCGACGTCCAGGAATCCGGCGTCGACTTCAAGCCGGGCAGTCCGTTTTTTTACCTCTGCAGCCATTAAGGCTGTGGAGAGGTCGTCGGTTGAAGGTAAGTCCCAAGAAGGAACGGCGTCAAAAGGTAATGGCAGGAGTCAGCCAAGTCAGGATACGGCGTAGTGACCAGGAACAGCAGCGACAGGTAAGTCTCAGCAGGACCAGGACCAGGAACAGCAGCGGAGTCAGGAACAGCAGAGGAACCGGAAACAGCAGCGGCAGCTTCAGAAGCAGGAACAGGAACAGGAACGTCAGGATACCGGCAGGTAAGTCAGCATCGCAGGAACTAGCTGTATAGCTGGAAAACTCGCTTGACGGCCTTTCGGCCAAGATTTCAGCGAAATAGCTGGGAACAGATACTACACTTTGATCTTAGCCAAAAGGCCGAGAAGCGATAACCCGCTAGGAGCCGTCACTGTTTAACAAAGTAAAAAGAGAGAATTCGAGCATTTCAAATATTTCATAATTACGTCACCGAATGTTGGTCCTGGTGGGAGATGACAACGTTTGTAGCCATCGCGCGAACAAAGGAGAAGACGATATCTTGAATCCGTGAAATAGAGGTACACCGCCAGGCCCGGACTGGCACTTTTGGGGTCATCGGCTAGAGACAGTAGAGTGGGCCACTTTACCGGGCCGTATGGAAAAAAAATCTAAATGGTGGTTTATAGGACCATAAATAACGTATTAAGTGTACTAGATTCTACGTGAAACGTCAAACGCGTTTAAATGACCATTTAGGAAAAATTTATTATAAGCGAATAGAGCGTTCTATAAAAGTGGACCATAACCGGTCACTTTTCATACAGACTATAGAGCTGGTTCAGCAGGACTAACAACTTTTGTTATTCTTTGGTTTAAGAGAATTCGGCTTATGTCCTGTCTTTATATGAATATTTTAGAGACGTACCTTTTAGGAGTTGTAGGAGGCACCCTAGGTGTTGAAGTATGTTTGGGGTTAAGGATATTTTCATGATCTAAGTTTCATCTTAAACACGTGGATTTGGGACTAGTATTTTCTAGAATTTTGCTTATTTGCCATCATACATTTATTACAAAAATCATTTAAAATAAGAAAAAAGGCGCGGAAAGCAAAGCCGGAAATATGTGAAGCCTAGGCTAGCAACTACGCTACTAATAAAAATTGACTGCTCTCAATTTCTTACGGGTTTGCCAGATAAATATATTTCTCTAAGACGAAAAACCGGCCAAACCTTCACCTCCTCCGAACTCCAAAGGGGGAAAGCACACCACACCAATTTTATAGATTCGTAAACGCGCCTTCCCAATCGACCGCCATCACCTTACAGTCTACGGGGAGGGTGATGAAAAAACTGGTTTGGGGGGGGGGGGGATGAAATTTCTGCGGTAAAGGGCTTGCTCGTTGGTTGTCTGTACGATAATATCGGCGCCCAGTAAACGTTTCTAAAAAGAGTGTATAGAACGTTCTATTGGAGCCGCATGCAGCCGGTGGCCCTCGGCGATCACCAACCTACCAGGACCTGGCTAGTCGCGGCTTGTCCACCGCTATCAATTACACTCTAGCGGCAACGGCCATATCACGCTGAATACACCGGTTCTCGTCTGATCACCGAAGTTAAGCAGCGTCGAGCGCGGTCAGTACTTGGGAGGGAGACCACCTGGGAACACCGCGTGCCGTTGGCTACTCATTTATTTTCGCGGGATGGGATTTGCGTCTTTTAACAGGAAAATACCTTCATCCTATCATTTTGACGCTGCTTTTTTATGCAATTAAAAGTTCGCCCAGACGATAATATTATTTCGGTCAACTCTTGGCCTTTTTTTAACAACTGGCAGCATCTTTCCGTGAATAAAATACATGTTAGTATCAAAATTGAACAAAATAAAATGGCGAGAAAATTGGTTTTCATTTTATTCTACTTAAGGCTTGTACTTAAAATAGTACTAACTTACTTACTTACTTACTTACTTACTTACTTACTAACTAACTAACTAACTAACTAACTAACTAACTAACTAACTAACTAATTAACTAACTAACTAACTAACTAACTAATTAACTAACTAACTAACTAACTAACTAACTAACGTTTATCTCTAAACAAAAACATTTCCGCGGTAAAATCCACTCTGAAATGGCCTTTTCTGGTTTTGGAATGAAGTCCAAAGTTAAAATTTTATTAACAAATTCTAATTGTGAAATATATTTTTTGTTCTAAATTTTAATCTTAAATGTAATTTAAATAGTTGAATCTAAAAAAGGACTTTTGGAAAATGTTTTATAGAAGGTTTTATCATGGGACAGCCGCATGGATTAGGGGAGTAACCCAAAAATACAAAATATCAAAACAAACCACGAAATTAAATAATAAAACGGAGACAGAGATATATTTTTTAAACAAAATAATATAGCTAACTTTTATCTATTAATTGTTTTAGGTGATGTAGTTTATGTAAAATATAAAAATGAACCTTGGCACAATATAAATTTAATGTCATGTTTTATTGATACTTAGAAAAAGTAACAAACATTTCAAAAGTCAGATCTTTGAGATCATTATTAAAAAAATATAACATTTTAAATCCGAACTCCTCTATAAATATTAAAATTATAAATTCCTAATCTACTTTAACAAAAGATATATCATATTAAGTTTAATACTATTAATGTTAGGAATAATCATGACTTTGAGATAAATAGAACAAAAATGTTTAATTCCAAATATAGTTAATTATAGAGCAATATATAATAAATGATTTTGTACTTACCAAAAATAAGCCTTGCCACTTTATATCTTGGTAATGTAGCTGCCGCGGGCGGCGGGCCCCCGGCGGCGACTCACTGTCCACGGAAGACGGGAAGAGAGAAAAAATGGAGAGGGGCTTATTTCGTGTTTTCTCTTTACGCGGAACATCTTGGCTGGAACCCAATGACCTAAAAATGAGGGGCGCGCTGTCTCTACCCACCATACCGAAACCCGCGAATTTACGTTATGAAAACCGGTTCCTTCAGCCAACCACTTAGAACATGCACGATTTACGAACCTTGGGTTACGAATAAAACCACAGGAATAACACAGAACAACCTCTTTTCGCGCCTTTATTTTACCCCTCTTACTTGCCTCCCGCTCGTCGGCCATTGCCTCTGCCCTAAACGGGGAGTCTAGCATCCACTCCTTGGGTATCCATAATGGAGGAGAGGACTGAAAGGGGGAAAACCAAGCATGGACGCGCCCAGGAAAATACCAAGGAGGATAGGAAGGGAGGCGAAGTAGGAGGGATGAACGCGGCAGCATCCTTGTAAGAAGCTTAGCGGCGGGAAAATTTCGGAAAAATGGCGGCTAGACGTAGCGTAGCTGCCGCAATCTTGCCGCCATTCATCCCTCCTACTTCGCCTCCCTTCCTATCCTCCGTGAAAATACCGCGAAAAAGAGTGTATAACTAGGTAAAAGAAAATTCAAAAACTGGAATCTTTCCGATTCTTCATTATTAACTATTCGACAATAAGGATTTTACCACTTATGACGTCAGAGGGGCAATATATTATAATAAAGAAATATATATAAAGACAGCCAAATAACATTTCCCGGAAATACTGTGTTGCGCAGTGCGCCATTATAAGAGCGTTTGATTTTTGATTTCAAGAGAGAAGTGGGCCGATCCCGGATTTACTGCAATACCAGGCCGACCCGTGGCGGAGGTGGAGCAAGCTCCGACCACTCCGCCGCCGTCCAAAAATAAGTTTAATATCTTGGGCCCCGATGGGACCCGTATCAGATATTAAGCTGATAAGAACAGATACTTTTAATTGTTTATTAAAAGCTTCGTTTGATTTTACATATTTACATTTTTACATTTGTTATATTTGTTCGCGTTTTTAATTAGTTAAATTAGCGCGAACAAAGTCGGATAAGCTAAAAAAATCAAGTATTTACATTTTCTAATTTCTAGGAGTGTCCAAGTTCATATACGATCAAGGTAAGTATTTGTTTTCTTTTTTTCTATTTTTTCAGGTTTTAAAACATTTGAGTAAAATTAAAAAATTCAGTATGTAACGTAATCTGCGTAAAGATCTTGCTCCGGTGTGGTTTTGGTGGCGCTAGCGAATGTCTTCTCAACGTCTTCTGTCTTGCCTTTCTTTATTGATTTCCCTGGAGAGTTGGTCATTCGTCTTTTGGAGAATTTTTCCTGTTCCTTGTTCATCAGCGCGAAATACACTTGTTTCCTGCGGTCGCCTATTGTTTCGGTAGTCTCGAGGAATTCCCTAAAATCTCGTAGTTCTGCCTGTGAATAGTTCTTTAATTTCTCTAGTTGTTGCGGATGGACATATGTACTGTTGCTGCGTTTCTTGGGCTGGGGTTCCTGGTGGTCGCTGGGTGGGTCCGCCAATTCCGCTGATACCGTTGCGAGCTCTTGCTCCTTGGGTGCCACAATCTTTTCTTGGGTTTCCAAGCTTTCCCCTTCCTGGACGTGCTCGGACCTCTCGGTTGCTTCCTTTCTGGCCTTTTTTGCCTCGCATGCGGACGCCGTATGTCCCTCCTGGTCGCAGAAGAAACAGATACTACACTTTGATCTTAGCCAAAAGGCCGAGAAGCGATAACCCGCTAGGAGCCGTCACTGTTTAACAAAGTAAAAAGAGAGAATTCGAGCATTTCAAATATTTCATAATTACGTCACCGAATGTTGGTCCTGGTGGGAGATGACAACGTTTGTAGCCATCGCGCGAACAAAGGAGAAGACGATATCTTGAATCCGTGAAATAGAGGTACACCGCCAGGCCCGGACTGGCACTTTTGGGGTCATCGGCTAGAGACAGTAGAGTGGGCCACTTTACCGGGCCGTATGGAAAAAAAATCTAAATGGTGGTTTATAGGACCATAAATAACGTATTAAGTGTACTAGATTCTACGTGAAACGTCAAACGCGTTTAAATGACCATTTAGGAAAAATTTATTATAAGCGAATAGAGCGTTCTATAAAAGTGGACCATAACCGGTCACTTTTCATACAGACTATAGAGCTGGTTCAGCAGGACTAACAACTTTTGTTATTCTTTGGTTTAAGAGAATTCGGCTTATGTCCTGTCTTTATATGAATATTTTAGAGACGTACCTTTTAGGAGTTGTAGGAGGCACCCTAGGTGTTGAAGTATGTTTGGGGTTAAGGATATTTTCATGATCTAAGTTTCATCTTAAACACGTGGATTTGGGACTAGTATTTTCTAGAATTTTGCTTATTTGCCATCATACATTTATTACAAAAATCATTTAAAATAAGAAAAAAGGCGCGGAAAGCAAAGCCGGAAATATGTGAAGCCTAGGCTAGCAACTACGCTACTAATAAAAATTGACTGCTCTCAATTTCTTACGGGTTTGCCAGATAAATATATTTCTCTAAGACGAAAAACCGGCCAAACCTTCACCTCCTCCGAACTCCAAAGGGGGAAAGCACACCACACCAATTTTATAGATTCGTAAACGCGCCTTCCCAATCGACCGCCATCACCTTACAGTCTACGGGGAGGGTGATGAAAAAACTGGTTTGGGGGGGGGGGGATGAAATTTCTGCGGTAAAGGGCTTGCTCGTTGGTTGTCTGTACGATAATATCGGCGCCCAGTAAACGTTTCTAAAAAGAGTGTATAGAACGTTCTATTGGAGCCGCATGCAGCCGGTGGCCCTCGGCGATCACCAACCTACCAGGACCTGGCTAGTCGCGGCTTGTCCACCGCTATCAATTACACTCTAGCGGCAACGGCCATATCACGCTGAATACACCGGTTCTCGTCTGATCACCGAAGTTAAGCAGCGTCGAGCGCGGTCAGTACTTGGGAGGGAGACCACCTGGGAACACCGCGTGCCGTTGGCTACTCATTTATTTTCGCGGGATGGGATTTGCGTCTTTTAACAGGAAAATACCTTCATCCTATCATTTTGACGCTGCTTTTTTATGCAATTAAAAGTTCGCCCAGACGATAATATTATTTCGGTCAACTCTTGGCCTTTTTTTAACAACTGGCAGCATCTTTCCGTGAATAAAATACATGTTAGTATCAAAATTGAACAAAATAAAATGGCGAGAAAATTGGTTTTCATTTTATTCTACTTAAGGCTTGTACTTAAAATAGTACTAACTTACTTACTTACTTACTTACTTACTTACTTACTAACTAACTAACTAACTAACTAATTAACTAACTAACTAACTAACTAATTAACTAACTAACTAACTAACTAACTAACTAACGTTTATCTCTAAACAAAAACATTTCCGCGGTAAAATCCACTCTGAAATGGCCTTTTCTGGTTTTGGAATGAAGTCCAAAGTTAAAATTTTATTAACAAATTCTAATTGTGAAATATATTTTTTGTTCTAAATTTTAATCTTAAATGTAATTTAAATAGTTGAATCTAAAAAAGGACTTTTGGAAAATGTTTTATAGAAGGTTTTATCATGGGACAGCCGCATGGATTAGGGGAGTAACCCAAAAATACAAAATATCAAAACAAACCACGAAATTAAATAATAAAACGGAGACAGAGATATATTTTTTAAACAAAATAATATAGCTAACTTTTATCTATTAATTGTTTTAGGTGATGTAGTTTATGTAAAATATAAAAATGAACCTTGGCACAATATAAATTTAATGTCATGTTTTATTGATACTTAGAAAAAGTAACAAACATTTCAAAAGTCAGATCTTTGAGATCATTATTAAAAAAATATAACATTTTAAATCCGAACTCCTCTATAAATATTAAAATTATAAATTCCTAATCTACTTTAACAAAAGATATATCATATTAAGTTTAATACTATTAATGTTAGGAATAATCATGACTTTGAGATAAATAGAACAAAAATGTTTAATTCCAAATATAGTTAATTATAGAGCAATATATAATAAATGATTTTGTACTTACCAAAAATAAGCCTTGCCACTTTATATCTTGGTAATGTAGCTGCCGCGGGCGGCGGGCCCCCGGCGGCGACTCACTGTCCACGGAAGACGGGAAGAGAGAAAAAATGGAGAGGGGCTTATTTCGTGTTTTCTCTTTACGCGGAACATCTTGGCTGGAACCCAATGACCTAAAAATGAGGGGCGCGCTGTCTCTACCCACCATACCGAAACCCGCGAATTTACGTTATGAAAACCGGTTCCTTCAGCCAACCACTTAGAACATGCACGATTTACGAACCTTGGGTTACGAATAAAACCACAGGAATAACACAGAACAACCTCTTTTCGCGCCTTTATTTTACCCCTCTTACTTGCCTCCCGCTCGTCGGCCATTGCCTCTGCCCTAAACGGGGAGTCTAGCATCCACTCCTTGGGTATCCATAATGGAGGAGAGGACTGAAAGGGGGAAAACCAAGCATGGACGCGCCCAGGAAAATACCAAGGAGGATAGGAAGGGAGGCGAAGTAGGAGGGATGAACGCGGCAGCATCCTTGTAAGAAGCTTAGCGGCGGGAAAATTTCGGAAAAATGGCGGCTAGACGTAGCGTAGCTGCCGCAATCTTGCCGCCATTCATCCCTCCTACTTCGCCTCCCTTCCTATCCTCCGTGAAAATACCGCGAAAAAGAGTGTATAACTAGGTAAAAGAAAATTCAAAAACTGGAATCTTTCCGATTCTTCATTATTAACTATTCGACAATAAGGATTTTACCACTTATGACGTCAGAGGGGCAATATATTATAATAAAGAAATATATATAAAGACAGCCAAATAACATTTCCCGGAAATACTGTGTTGCGCAGTGCGCCATTATAAGAGCGTTTGATTTTTGATTTCAAGAGAGAAGTGGGCCGATCCCGGATTTACTGCAATACCAGGCCGACCCGTGGCGGAGGTGGAGCAAGCTCCGACCACTCCGCCGCCGTCCAAAAATAAGTTTAATATCTTGGGCCCCGATGGGACCCGTATCAGATATTAAGCTGATAAGAACAGATACTTTTAATTGTTTATTAAAAGCTTCGTTTGATTTTACATTTTTACATTTTTACATTCGTTATATATTTGTTCACGGTTTAATTAATTAAATTAGCGCGAACAATCGTTTAAAAGGGATCATTGTATAAAAGTCGAGCTAAGAACTATGTTAAAACTTTTAAAAATTGAATTTAAATCATATTTTTCCTTTTTTAATTTCTTTTTCTGGAGTTCTACTACGTCTTCTTTTGGGATAGTTTTTCAGGAGTTCGGTTATTCTTACGACGAGGTCTTCTGCTGTCCGGGTTAGGCTGATTGAACGTGTGGGGGCTCTGGCATTGATTTTTTCGAGGAGGGCTTGAAGTTCGTTTTTCCTTAGTAGGTTAAGGCCTGGCACTTCGTTATAGTTCCAATCTAATGGATCGAATCTTGGTCTGGTTGTTGGGCTGTCATGTTCGTTGGTGTCAGATTCGTATTCAGGTTCGGGTTCTAGGTCATCTTGCTGTGGTGGTGATTTCAGTGCGTCGGCGAAGGAACAGATTTTGGCGGGAGGATCAACGGTCTTTGGAGAAGGTGTCGTCAAGTAAAAACTTTCGTTGGAGGTCTTGGATTCGTCTGCCTGGGTAAGTACTGTTTTTTTACTTAAATTTTTTCCTTTTAGGTTGTCTTCTACGGTGGTCTCATTGGATTCCGGGTGCTTGGCTGGTGGCGTAATTTCTCCGTTGGACTCTGGAGGTTGGCGAGCCTTTTTCTTCTTTTTCGGGCAATCCCGAACCTGATGCGTGTCTTTGTGACAATAAAAACACATTCTCTGGACTCCCCTATAGGTGATTTGAATTTGATGTCCATTTATGGTCATCAGGTTCGGGATTGGCCCCTTGACTTTTACTTGCAGGCGACGAGTTCCCGTGTAGAGATCTTTCAGAGCCCCTGTCTGGTAGGTCTCCCAGACTTCTGATATGACGTCACAACAGGACTTCAAGGCGTTTTTGAAGACAGCTAAATCCCACCAGCTCGGTGCATCCCTTACTGTTATGTAAGAGACCGGATCTGCCACCCCAGTGATATCTAGCTGCTTGTTGTCGACGATGATGCCACTATCGACGGCTCTCTGATAGCTTGCAGTATCTCGAAAAGTGATCAGAGCTTCGGACTTCGATACCATTTGAAAGACGGTAATTTTCTTCAGGCCGACGTGGTCGAAAAGGGCTTGCGCCAAATCTTCAACGCCGACACCGTCGAACTTTATACGGGCTGTGGTAGCCTTGAGTGCAGAAGCTGGAGCTGAAGTTGGAACAGGAGCTAGCTGATTAACAGCCGTCGACGTCTCAGGAAGCATGGTGGCTGGCTTTGACGTCAGGATTGCGGCGTGATGACTGGAACCGCCAGGCGGCGATCCCCGGAGTAGTGGATCCAAGACTGCGGACGGCTGGAACAACTGGACTGGAACTATGGCACTGGATCAGCAGGACTGGAACTGTGGTACTGGATCAGCAGGACAGGTGAGTATACTACCCTTTTACAGGTACATACGATTCCCGGCCTTTGGCTTTGAAGAAAGGAGCAAACAGATACTACACTTTGATCTTAGCCAAAAGGCCGAGAAGCGATAACCCGCTAGGAGCCGTCACTGTTTAACAAAGTAAAAAGAGAGAATTCGAGCATTTCAAATATTTCATAATTACGTCACCGAATGTTGGTCCTGGTGGGAGATGACAACGTTTGTAGCCATCGCGCGAACAAAGGAGAAGACGATATCTTGAATCCGTGAAATAGAGGTACACCGCCAGGCCCGGACTGGCACTTTTGGGGTCATCGGCTAGAGACAGTAGAGTGGGCCACTTTACCGGGCCGTATGGAAAAAAAATCTAAATGGTGGTTTATAGGACCATAAATAACGTATTAAGTGTACTAGATTCTACGTGAAACGTCAAACGCGTTTAAATGACCATTTAGGAAAAATTTATTATAAGCGAATAGAGCGTTCTATAAAAGTGGACCATAACCGGTCACTTTTCATACAGACTATAGAGCTGGTTCAGCAGGACTAACAACTTTTGTTATTCTTTGGTTTAAGAGAATTCGGCTTATGTCCTGTCTTTATATGAATATTTTAGAGACGTACCTTTTAGGAGTTGTAGGAGGCACCCTAGGTGTTGAAGTATGTTTGGGGTTAAGGATATTTTCATGATCTAAGTTTCATCTTAAACACGTGGATTTGGGACTAGTATTTTCTAGAATTTTGCTTATTTGCCATCATACATTTATTACAAAAATCATTTAAAATAAGAAAAAAGGCGCGGAAAGCAAAGCCGGAAATATGTGAAGCCTAGGCTAGCAACTACGCTACTAATAAAAATTGACTGCTCTCAATTTCTTACGGGTTTGCCAGATAAATATATTTCTCTAAGACGAAAAACCGGCCAAACCTTCACCTCCTCCGAACTCCAAAGGGGGAAAGCACACCACACCAATTTTATAGATTCGTAAACGCGCCTTCCCAATCGACCGCCATCACCTTACAGTCTACGGGGAGGGTGATGAAAAAACTGGTTTGGGGGGGGGGGGGATGAAATTTCTGCGGTAAAGGGCTTGCTCGTTGGTTGTCTGTACGATAATATCGGCGCCCAGTAAACGTTTCTAAAAAGAGTGTATAGAACGTTCTATTGGAGCCGCATGCAGCCGGTGGCCCTCGGCGATCACCAACCTACCAGGACCTGGCTAGTCGCGGCTTGTCCACCGCTATCAATTACACTCTAGCGGCAACGGCCATATCACGCTGAATACACCGGTTCTCGTCTGATCACCGAAGTTAAGCAGCGTCGAGCGCGGTCAGTACTTGGGAGGGAGACCACCTGGGAACACCGCGTGCCGTTGGCTACTCATTTATTTTCGCGGGATGGGATTTGCGTCTTTTAACAGGAAAATACCTTCATCCTATCATTTTGACGCTGCTTTTTTATGCAATTAAAAGTTCGCCCAGACGATAATATTATTTCGGTCAACTCTTGGCCTTTTTTTAACAACTGGCAGCATCTTTCCGTGAATAAAATACATGTTAGTATCAAAATTGAACAAAATAAAATGGCGAGAAAATTGGTTTTCATTTTATTCTACTTAAGGCTTGTACTTAAAATAGTACTAACTTACTTACTTACTTACTTACTTACTTACTTACTAACTAACTAACTAACTAACTAACTAACTAACTAACTAACTAACTAATTAACTAACTAACTAACTAACTAACTAATTAACTAACTAACTAACTAACTAACTAACTAACGTTTATCTCTAAACAAAAACATTTCCGCGGTAAAATCCACTCTGAAATGGCCTTTTCTGGTTTTGGAATGAAGTCCAAAGTTAAAATTTTATTAACAAATTCTAATTGTGAAATATATTTTTTGTTCTAAATTTTAATCTTAAATGTAATTTAAATAGTTGAATCTAAAAAAGGACTTTTGGAAAATGTTTTATAGAAGGTTTTATCATGGGACAGCCGCATGGATTAGGGGAGTAACCCAAAAATACAAAATATCAAAACAAACCACGAAATTAAATAATAAAACGGAGACAGAGATATATTTTTTAAACAAAATAATATAGCTAACTTTTATCTATTAATTGTTTTAGGTGATGTAGTTTATGTAAAATATAAAAATGAACCTTGGCACAATATAAATTTAATGTCATGTTTTATTGATACTTAGAAAAAGTAACAAACATTTCAAAAGTCAGATCTTTGAGATCATTATTAAAAAAATATAACATTTTAAATCCGAACTCCTCTATAAATATTAAAATTATAAATTCCTAATCTACTTTAACAAAAGATATATCATATTAAGTTTAATACTATTAATGTTAGGAATAATCATGACTTTGAGATAAATAGAACAAAAATGTTTAATTCCAAATATAGTTAATTATAGAGCAATATATAATAAATGATTTTGTACTTACCAAAAATAAGCCTTGCCACTTTATATCTTGGTAATGTAGCTGCCGCGGGCGGCGGGCCCCCGGCGGCGACTCACTGTCCACGGAAGACGGGAAGAGAGAAAAAATGGAGAGGGGCTTATTTCGTGTTTTCTCTTTACGCGGAACATCTTGGCTGGAACCCAATGACCTAAAAATGAGGGGCGCGCTGTCTCTACCCACCATACCGAAACCCGCGAATTTACGTTATGAAAACCGGTTCCTTCAGCCAACCACTTAGAACATGCACGATTTACGAACCTTGGGTTACGAATAAAACCACAGGAATAACACAGAACAACCTCTTTTCGCGCCTTTATTTTACCCCTCTTACTTGCCTCCCGCTCGTCGGCCATTGCCTCTGCCCTAAACGGGGAGTCTAGCATCCACTCCTTGGGTATCCATAATGGAGGAGAGGACTGAAAGGGGGAAAACCAAGCATGGACGCGCCCAGGAAAATACCAAGGAGGATAGGAAGGGAGGCGAAGTAGGAGGGATGAACGCGGCAGCATCCTTGTAAGAAGCTTAGCGGCGGGAAAATTTCGGAAAAATGGCGGCTAGACGTAGCGTAGCTGCCGCAATCTTGCCGCCATTCATCCCTCCTACTTCGCCTCCCTTCCTATCCTCCGTGAAAATACCGCGAAAAAGAGTGTATAACTAGGTAAAAGAAAATTCAAAAACTGGAATCTTTCCGATTCTTCATTATTAACTATTCGACAATAAGGATTTTACCACTTATGACGTCAGAGGGGCAATATATTATAATAAAGAAATATATATAAAGACAGCCAAATAACATTTCCCGGAAATACTGTGTTGCGCAGTGCGCCATTATAAGAGCGTTTGATTTTTGATTTCAAGAGAGAAGTGGGCCGATCCCGGATTTACTGCAATACCAGGCCGACCCGTGGCGGAGGTGGAGCAAGCTCCGACCACTCCGCCGCCGTCCAAAAATAAGTTTAATATCTTGGGCCCCGATGGGACCCGTATCAGATATTAAGCTGATAAGAACAGATACTGAATTTGTTTATTAATAAATCAAATTTGGTACAGTACCCTTGTCAATTTTTCCTGCTTGTTAAATTAAATTAAGTTAGAGCAGGTCGTAATTTTCTTTTGCAAAAGATTAAAAACATATTAGTTAATGGTCTAAAAGAATAACAAAAAGTTTAAAAATTGAATTTCACTGGGTAGATTTTCCTTTTTTTGTTTTCTTTTTAAGAGTTGTGCTGTGCTTTCGCTTAGGGTAGCTTCGGAGGATGTCATTAACTCGGTCTTGGAGGTCGTCGACGAAAAAATCAATGGAACTAATTCCTGAGGCGGGTTCTTTGTCAAGGCGGTTGGAAAGGATTTGGAGTTCGGCTCGCGTCAGCTTTTCTAGGTCAGGGTTGTCTCCCTGAGTCCAGGTCTTTGGGTCCCACCTCTGGCCGGTCGTTGCGCTGGTACCCTCCTTACTGGTGTCGGTGTCGGTATCGGTGTCGGTGTCGCTCTTGAGTGGTTCATTTTCGGATTGTTCGGATTGGTCGGAGGGATCGGCTGCTTCTTGGTCAGCTTGGCTGGAATCAGTGGTTTTCGGTGGATTAGCCGTGTCGGGCGGGATGTCTTTGGCTTTAATCGCCTGAACGTTCTCGGACTCTTGGGCCGAAGAAGCACCCTGGCCTTCAAGTATGACTGGTTGTTTTTCTTCTAGTGTTGCCTTCTTTCTTTCGCATGATGTTGCCGTGTGGCCTATTTCGTCGCAAAAGAAGCATCTTTTTACAACACCTCTGTAATATACAAGGGTGCGGATTCGCCCGAAAAACATAACATTAGGTATGGGTTTGGTCATAATTAGTTTGACAGATCTGTCTCCATTTTTGACACCTTTGAGTTGCGGATATTCATCAAAATGATAGGACTTTATATTACCATACTGGCGCAATGTACTTATAACTGAATCCCACTGGATCCACTTGGGGAGGTTCTTTATGGTTATCCATATGCCGTCGTCATCGATACAGGTAAGTTTCCATTTTTTATCATTGGTTTGCAGTTCGTCACATGAAAATGCTTGTTGGAGAAAGGCCAGGGTCGTGAAAGTAATCAGGTAAATTCCTTTACCCATAGGTTGGAGAGTGTCTATACTCTTCGGTCCAAGGTGGTCGTAGATAGTCCGAGCAACGTCCAGGAAGCCAGCGTCGATTTCCAGGCGAGCCGATCTTTTCTTCTCCTCCGTAGCCATTTCAGGCTAGGAGAGTGTAGATTGGTGAGTAGAGCTCCAAGAAGGAGCGGCGTCAGGTAGGTCCCAGGTAGGTATTTTTTTTCAGGAACAGCAACGGAACGGAGCAGCACAGGAACGGAACATGCAGCAAGGCAGGAAACAAACTCGCCAAAAGGCGTATAAACACTTCTCGCCCCCCGACTAAGATCTCGGTATAATACTGCAGAACAGATACTACACTTTGATCTTAGCCAAAAGGCCGAGAAGCGATAACCCGCTAGGAGCCGTCACTGTTTAACAAAGTAAAAAGAGAGAATTCGAGCATTTCAAATATTTCATAATTACGTCACCGAATGTTGGTCCTGGTGGGAGATGACAACGTTTGTAGCCATCGCGCGAACAAAGGAGAAGACGATATCTTGAATCCGTGAAATAGAGGTACACCGCCAGGCCCGGACTGGCACTTTTGGGGTCATCGGCTAGAGACAGTAGAGTGGGCCACTTTACCGGGCCGTATGGAAAAAAAATCTAAATGGTGGTTTATAGGACCATAAATAACGTATTAAGTGTACTAGATTCTACGTGAAACGTCAAACGCGTTTAAATGACCATTTAGGAAAAATTTATTATAAGCGAATAGAGCGTTCTATAAAAGTGGACCATAACCGGTCACTTTTCATACAGACTATAGAGCTGGTTCAGCAGGACTAACAACTTTTGTTATTCTTTGGTTTAAGAGAATTCGGCTTATGTCCTGTCTTTATATGAATATTTTAGAGACGTACCTTTTAGGAGTTGTAGGAGGCACCCTAGGTGTTGAAGTATGTTTGGGGTTAAGGATATTTTCATGATCTAAGTTTCATCTTAAACACGTGGATTTGGGACTAGTATTTTCTAGAATTTTGCTTATTTGCCATCATACATTTATTACAAAAATCATTTAAAATAAGAAAAAAGGCGCGGAAAGCAAAGCCGGAAATATGTGAAGCCTAGGCTAGCAACTACGCTACTAATAAAAATTGACTGCTCTCAATTTCTTACGGGTTTGCCAGATAAATATATTTCTCTAAGACGAAAAACCGGCCAAACCTTCACCTCCTCCGAACTCCAAAGGGGGAAAGCACACCACACCAATTTTATAGATTCGTAAACGCGCCTTCCCAATCGACCGCCATCACCTTACAGTCTACGGGGAGGGTGATGAAAAAACTGGTTTGGGGGGGGGGGGGGGGAAATTTCTGCGGTAAAGGGCTTGCTCGTTGGTTGTCTGTACGATAATATCGGCGCCCAGTAAACGTTTCTAAAAAGAGTGTATAGAACGTTCTATTGGAGCCGCATGCAGCCGGTGGCCCTCGGCGATCACCAACCTACCAGGACCTGGCTAGTCGCGGCTTGTCCACCGCTATCAATTACACTCTAGCGGCAACGGCCATATCACGCTGAATACACCGGTTCTCGTCTGATCACCGAAGTTAAGCAGCGTCGAGCGCGGTCAGTACTTGGGAGGGAGACCACCTGGGAACACCGCGTGCCGTTGGCTACTCATTTATTTTCGCGGGATGGGATTTGCGTCTTTTAACAGGAAAATACCTTCATCCTATCATTTTGACGCTGCTTTTTTATGCAATTAAAAGTTCGCCCAGACGATAATATTATTTCGGTCAACTCTTGGCCTTTTTTTAACAACTGGCAGCATCTTTCCGTGAATAAAATACATGTTAGTATCAAAATTGAACAAAATAAAATGGCGAGAAAATTGGTTTTCATTTTATTCTACTTAAGGCTTGTACTTAAAATAGTACTAACTTACTTACTTACTTACTTACTTACTTACTTACTAACTAACTAACTAACTAACTAACTAACTAACTAACTAACTAACTAATTAACTAACTAACTAACTAACTAACTAATTAACTAACTAACTAACTAACTAACTAACTAACGTTTATCTCTAAACAAAAACATTTCCGCGGTAAAATCCACTCTGAAATGGCCTTTTCTGGTTTTGGAATGAAGTCCAAAGTTAAAATTTTATTAACAAATTCTAATTGTGAAATATATTTTTTGTTCTAAATTTTAATCTTAAATGTAATTTAAATAGTTGAATCTAAAAAAGGACTTTTGGAAAATGTTTTATAGAAGGTTTTATCATGGGACAGCCGCATGGATTAGGGGAGTAACCCAAAAATACAAAATATCAAAACAAACCACGAAATTAAATAATAAAACGGAGACAGAGATATATTTTTTAAACAAAATAATATAGCTAACTTTTATCTATTAATTGTTTTAGGTGATGTAGTTTATGTAAAATATAAAAATGAACCTTGGCACAATATAAATTTAATGTCATGTTTTATTGATACTTAGAAAAAGTAACAAACATTTCAAAAGTCAGATCTTTGAGATCATTATTAAAAAAATATAACATTTTAAATCCGAACTCCTCTATAAATATTAAAATTATAAATTCCTAATCTACTTTAACAAAAGATATATCATATTAAGTTTAATACTATTAATGTTAGGAATAATCATGACTTTGAGATAAATAGAACAAAAATGTTTAATTCCAAATATAGTTAATTATAGAGCAATATATAATAAATGATTTTGTACTTACCAAAAATAAGCCTTGCCACTTTATATCTTGGTAATGTAGCTGCCGCGGGCGGCGGGCCCCCGGCGGCGACTCACTGTCCACGGAAGACGGGAAGAGAGAAAAAATGGAGAGGGGCTTATTTCGTGTTTTCTCTTTACGCGGAACATCTTGGCTGGAACCCAATGACCTAAAAATGAGGGGCGCGCTGTCTCTACCCACCATACCGAAACCCGCGAATTTACGTTATGAAAACCGGTTCCTTCAGCCAACCACTTAGAACATGCACGATTTACGAACCTTGGGTTACGAATAAAACCACAGGAATAACACAGAACAACCTCTTTTCGCGCCTTTATTTTACCCCTCTTACTTGCCTCCCGCTCGTCGGCCATTGCCTCTGCCCTAAACGGGGAGTCTAGCATCCACTCCTTGGGTATCCATAATGGAGGAGAGGACTGAAAGGGGGAAAACCAAGCATGGACGCGCCCAGGAAAATACCAAGGAGGATAGGAAGGGAGGCGAAGTAGGAGGGATGAACGCGGCAGCATCCTTGTAAGAAGCTTAGCGGCGGGAAAATTTCGGAAAAATGGCGGCTAGACGTAGCGTAGCTGCCGCAATCTTGCCGCCATTCATCCCTCCTACTTCGCCTCCCTTCCTATCCTCCGTGAAAATACCGCGAAAAAGAGTGTATAACTAGGTAAAAGAAAATTCAAAAACTGGAATCTTTCCGATTCTTCATTATTAACTATTCGACAATAAGGATTTTACCACTTATGACGTCAGAGGGGCAATATATTATAATAAAGAAATATATATAAAGACAGCCAAATAACATTTCCCGGAAATACTGTGTTGCGCAGTGCGCCATTATAAGAGCGTTTGATTTTTGATTTCAAGAGAGAAGTGGGCCGATCCCGGATTTACTGCAATACCAGGCCGACCCGTGGCGGAGGTGGAGCAAGCTCCGACCACTCCGCCGCCGTCCAAAAATAAGTTTAATATCTTGGGCCCCGATGGGACCCGTATCAGATATTAAGCTGATAAGAACAGATACTTTTAATTGTTTATTAAAAGATTGTCGTTTTTTACATTTTTACATTTTTCATTTGTTATATATTTGTTCACGGTTTAATTAATTAAATTAGCGCGAACAATCGTTTAAAAAGGATCATGGTATAAAAGTCGAGTAAAGAACTATGTTAAAAATTTAAAAATTAAATTTAAATCATATTTTTCCTTTTTTAATTTCTTTTTCTGGAGTTCTACTCCGTCGTCTTTTGGGATAGTTTTTCAGGAGGTCAGTTATTCTTACGACGAGGTCTTCTGCTGTCCGGGTTAGGCTAATTGAACGTGTGGGGGCTCTGGCATTGATTTTTTCGAGGAGGGCTTGAAGTTCGTTTTTCTTTAGTAGGTTAAGGCCTGGCACCTCGTTATAATTCCAATCTAATGGATCGAATCTTGGTCTGGTTGTGGGGCTGTCATGTTCGTTGGAGTCAGGTTCGCTTTCAGTTTCTGGTTGAGGTTCATGATGTGGTGGCGATTTCAGAGCGTCGGCGAAGGTACAGATTTTGGCTGGAGGATCTACGGTCTTTGGAGAAGGTGTTGCCAAGTAAAAGCTTTCGTTGGAGGTTCTGGAGTCGTTTGATTCGGTAAGTATTACAGGTGAGCGTGATGGTTTTTCTTTCAGGATTTCTTCTCGAGAGATGGCATTGGTAAGTATCACCCCCAAGGGAGCAGTTGTCGAGTTACTGGGAGCTGGGATGACTTCTCCGTTGGACTCTGGGGGCTGGCGAGTCTTGGACTTCTTTTTCGGACAATCCCGAACCTGATGAGTGTCTTTATGGCAAAAGAAACACATTCTCTGGACGCCTCGGTAAGTGATCTGAATGCGATGCCCATTGATGGTCATCAGGTTCGGGATTGGACCCTTGACTTTAACTTGCAGCCGCCTTGTTCCGGTTCGGACATCTTTTAAAGCGCCGCCCTGGTAAGTCTCCCAAGATTCTGCGATGACGTCGCAGCTTGATCGTAGCCATTTTTTAAATATAGCCAACTCCCACCAACTCGGCGCATCCTTCACAGTGATATACGCCACTGGGTCGACTACACCGATGACATCCAGTTGTTTGTCACCCACGACGATTCCGCTGTCAACGGCTCGCTGAAAACTAGCTGCATCTCGAAAGGTGATCTGAGCTTCGGTCTTGGAGACCAATTGGAAGACGGTAACATTCTTCACTTCGACGTGGTTAAACAAAGCTTTTGCTACGTCTTCCACGTCAACTCCGTCGAATTTAACTCTGGCTGAAGCGGCCTTGAGAGCTGAAGCTGAAGCCAAAGCTGGAACCGGAACTTGCTGGTTCAGGATCGTCGGTAGCGCAGGAGGCATGATGCCTCTCTCCGAGGTCATCGGAATCGCTGGAGGACTTCTGGAATCGCTGGGAAGCGATCCCTTTCGTGGTGGATCCAAGATTGTGGATTTCAGGAACAGACGGACCGGAACAGGATCAGCAGGAGACTGGAGCGGCAGTGCAGGTAAGTAAACTTCCCAATACAGGTAAATACGGTTCCCGGCCTTTGGCTTCGAAAAAAGGAGCAAACAGATACTACACTTTGATCTTAGCCAAAAGGCCGAGAAGCGATAACCCGCTAGGAGCCGTCACTGTTTAACAAAGTAAAAAGAGAGAATTCGAGCATTTCAAATATTTCATAATTACGTCACCGAATGTTGGTCCTGGTGGGAGATGACAACGTTTGTAGCCATCGCGCGAACAAAGGAGAAGACGATATCTTGAATCCGTGAAATAGAGGTACACCGCCAGGCCCGGACTGGCACTTTTGGGGTCATCGGCTAGAGACAGTAGAGTGGGCCACTTTACCGGGCCGTATGGAAAAAAAATCTAAATGGTGGTTTATAGGACCATAAATAACGTATTAAGTGTACTAGATTCTACGTGAAACGTCAAACGCGTTTAAATGACCATTTAGGAAAAATTTATTATAAGCGAATAGAGCGTTCTATAAAAGTGGACCATAACCGGTCACTTTTCATACAGACTATAGAGCTGGTTCAGCAGGACTAACAACTTTTGTTATTCTTTGGTTTAAGAGAATTCGGCTTATGTCCTGTCTTTATATGAATATTTTAGAGACGTACCTTTTAGGAGTTGTAGGAGGCACCCTAGGTGTTGAAGTATGTTTGGGGTTAAGGATATTTTCATGATCTAAGTTTCATCTTAAACACGTGGATTTGGGACTAGTATTTTCTAGAATTTTGCTTATTTGCCATCATACATTTATTACAAAAATCATTTAAAATAAGAAAAAAGGCGCGGAAAGCAAAGCCGGAAATATGTGAAGCCTAGGCTAGCAACTACGCTACTAATAAAAATTGACTGCTCTCAATTTCTTACGGGTTTGCCAGATAAATATATTTCTCTAAGACGAAAAACCGGCCAAACCTTCACCTCCTCCGAACTCCAAAGGGGGAAAGCACACCACACCAATTTTATAGATTCGTAAACGCGCCTTCCCAATCGACCGCCATCACCTTACAGTCTACGGGGAGGGTGATGAAAAAACTGGTTTGGGGGGGGGGGGATGAAATTTCTGCGGTAAAGGGCTTGCTCGTTGGTTGTCTGTACGATAATATCGGCGCCCAGTAAACGTTTCTAAAAAGAGTGTATAGAACGTTCTATTGGAGCCGCATGCAGCCGGTGGCCCTCGGCGATCACCAACCTACCAGGACCTGGCTAGTCGCGGCTTGTCCACCGCTATCAATTACACTCTAGCGGCAACGGCCATATCACGCTGAATACACCGGTTCTCGTCTGATCACCGAAGTTAAGCAGCGTCGAGCGCGGTCAGTACTTGGGAGGGAGACCACCTGGGAACACCGCGTGCCGTTGGCTACTCATTTATTTTCGCGGGATGGGATTTGCGTCTTTTAACAGGAAAATACCTTCATCCTATCATTTTGACGCTGCTTTTTTATGCAATTAAAAGTTCGCCCAGACGATAATATTATTTCGGTCAACTCTTGGCCTTTTTTTAACAACTGGCAGCATCTTTCCGTGAATAAAATACATGTTAGTATCAAAATTGAACAAAATAAAATGGCGAGAAAATTGGTTTTCATTTTATTCTACTTAAGGCTTGTACTTAAAATAGTACTAACTTACTTACTTACTTACTTACTTACTTACTTACTAACTAACTAACTAACTAACTAACTAACTAACTAACTAACTAACTAATTAACTAACTAACTAACTAACTAACTAATTAACTAACTAACTAACTAACTAACTAACTAACGTTTATCTCTAAACAAAAACATTTCCGCGGTAAAATCCACTCTGAAATGGCCTTTTCTGGTTTTGGAATGAAGTCCAAAGTTAAAATTTTATTAACAAATTCTAATTGTGAAATATATTTTTTGTTCTAAATTTTAATCTTAAATGTAATTTAAATAGTTGAATCTAAAAAAGGACTTTTGGAAAATGTTTTATAGAAGGTTTTATCATGGGACAGCCGCATGGATTAGGGGAGTAACCCAAAAATACAAAATATCAAAACAAACCACGAAATTAAATAATAAAACGGAGACAGAGATATATTTTTTAAACAAAATAATATAGCTAACTTTTATCTATTAATTGTTTTAGGTGATGTAGTTTATGTAAAATATAAAAATGAACCTTGGCACAATATAAATTTAATGTCATGTTTTATTGATACTTAGAAAAAGTAACAAACATTTCAAAAGTCAGATCTTTGAGATCATTATTAAAAAAATATAACATTTTAAATCCGAACTCCTCTATAAATATTAAAATTATAAATTCCTAATCTACTTTAACAAAAGATATATCATATTAAGTTTAATACTATTAATGTTAGGAATAATCATGACTTTGAGATAAATAGAACAAAAATGTTTAATTCCAAATATAGTTAATTATAGAGCAATATATAATAAATGATTTTGTACTTACCAAAAATAAGCCTTGCCACTTTATATCTTGGTAATGTAGCTGCCGCGGGCGGCGGGCCCCCGGCGGCGACTCACTGTCCACGGAAGACGGGAAGAGAGAAAAAATGGAGAGGGGCTTATTTCGTGTTTTCTCTTTACGCGGAACATCTTGGCTGGAACCCAATGACCTAAAAATGAGGGGCGCGCTGTCTCTACCCACCATACCGAAACCCGCGAATTTACGTTATGAAAACCGGTTCCTTCAGCCAACCACTTAGAACATGCACGATTTACGAACCTTGGGTTACGAATAAAACCACAGGAATAACACAGAACAACCTCTTTTCGCGCCTTTATTTTACCCCTCTTACTTGCCTCCCGCTCGTCGGCCATTGCCTCTGCCCTAAACGGGGAGTCTAGCATCCACTCCTTGGGTATCCATAATGGAGGAGAGGACTGAAAGGGGGAAAACCAAGCATGGACGCGCCCAGGAAAATACCAAGGAGGATAGGAAGGGAGGCGAAGTAGGAGGGATGAACGCGGCAGCATCCTTGTAAGAAGCTTAGCGGCGGGAAAATTTCGGAAAAATGGCGGCTAGACGTAGCGTAGCTGCCGCAATCTTGCCGCCATTCATCCCTCCTACTTCGCCTCCCTTCCTATCCTCCGTGAAAATACCGCGAAAAAGAGTGTATAACTAGGTAAAAGAAAATTCAAAAACTGGAATCTTTCCGATTCTTCATTATTAACTATTCGACAATAAGGATTTTACCACTTATGACGTCAGAGGGGCAATATATTATAATAAAGAAATATATATAAAGACAGCCAAATAACATTTCCCGGAAATACTGTGTTGCGCAGTGCGCCATTATAAGAGCGTTTGATTTTTGATTTCAAGAGAGAAGTGGGCCGATCCCGGATTTACTGCAATACCAGGCCGACCCGTGGCGGAGGTGGAGCAAGCTCCGACCACTCCGCCGCCGTCCAAAAATAAGTTTAATATCTTGGGCCCCGATGGGACCCGTATCAGATATTAAGCTGATAAGAACAGATACTTTTAATTGTTTATTAAAAGATTGTCGTTTTTTTTTACATTTTTACATTTTTCATTTGTTATATATTTGTTCGCGGTTTAATTAATTAAATTAGCGCGAACAATCGTTTAAAAAGGATCATTGTATAAAATTCGAGAAAAGAACTAAGTTAAAAATTTTAAAAACTAAATTTAAAACATATTTTTTCCTTTTTTAATTTCTTTTTCAGGAGTTCCACTACGTCTTCTTTTGGGATAGTTTTTCAGGAGTTCGGTTATTCTTACGACGAGGTCTTCTGCTGTCCGGGTTAGGCTGATTGAACGTGTGGGGGCTCTGGAATTGATTTTTTCGAGGAGGGCTTGTAGTTCGTTTTTCTTAAGTAGGTTAAGGCCTGGCACCTCGTTATAATTCCAGTCTAATGGATCGAAAATTGGTCTGGTTGTGGGGCTGTCATGTTCGTTGGTGTCAGATTCGTATTCAGGTTCGGTTTCTAGGTCATCGTGGTGTGGTGGTGATTTCAAGGCGTCGGCGAAGGAACAGATTTTGGCTGGAGGATCTACGGTCTTTGGAGAAGGTGTTGTCAAGTAAAAACTTTCGTCAGAGGTTTTGGAGTCGTTTGGTTGGGTAAGTATTTCCGGTATGCGTGGTGATTTTTCTTGCAGGGTTTCTTCTCGAGAGGTGGCGTTGGTGGTAACTTCATTTTCGTTTGGTACTAGGTTTTTGTCTCCATTGGATTCTGGAGACCGACGAACCTTGTTCCTCTTCTTCGGACAATCCCGAACCTGATGAGTATCCTTGTGGCAGTAGAAACACATTCGTTGGACACCTCTATACGTGATTTGTATACGGTGTCCACTAATGGTCATCAGGTTCGGGATTGGACCTTTGACCTTTACTTTCAGGCGCCGAGTTCCGGAGCGTAAGTCCTTCAGGACTCCTGTCTGGTACGTCTCCCAGGTTTCCGAGAGCACTTCGCAGCATGAGCGCAGAGCGGTTTTAAAAATCGCCAGCTCCCACCAGCTCGGAGCGTCTTTTACGGTAATGTATGATACAGGATCTGCGACACTGATTACATCCAAAGTCTTGTCGCCGACGATGATCCCACTGTCAACCGCCTTTTGGAAGCTGGCAGCGTCTCGGAAGGTGACAAGAACTTCAAACTTGGAGACCAATTGAAAAACTGTGACGTTCTCTAGGCCGACGTGGTTGAAAATGGCTGTCGCTAAATCCTCCACGCCGACCCCGTCGAACTTTATGCGGGCTGTAGCCGTCTTGAGGGCGAGGACTGGATCCGAAACTGGAACAGCAGCTCGCTCGTGTGGTGACTTCGACGCCTCAGAAGACATCGTGACTTGCTCTGCAGATGACTGGAGCATAAGTTGACTTGCGGAACCGCTAGGGAGCGATCCCTTGCGTAGCGAATCCAAGACGGCGTTGGACAGGAACAACAGGACTGGAACTGGTGAACTGGAACAGCAGGTAAGTACGTTTTCAGGAGCAGCAGTGGAACGTATCGGCCCGAAAACTACGACATGCAGCGGTGCAGCAAAACTCGCCTTAAAGGCGTAAAAACACTTCTCGCCCCCCGACTAAGATCTCGGTATAGTTCTATTGAAAACAGATACTACACTTTGATCTTAGCCAAAAGGCCGAGAAGCGATAACCCGCTAGGAGCCGTCACTGTTTAACAAAGTAAAAAGAGAGAATTCGAGCATTTCAAATATTTCATAATTACGTCACCGAATGTTGGTCCTGGTGGGAGATGACAACGTTTGTAGCCATCGCGCGAACAAAGGAGAAGACGATATCTTGAATCCGTGAAATAGAGGTACACCGCCAGGCCCGGACTGGCACTTTTGGGGTCATCGGCTAGAGACAGTAGAGTGGGCCACTTTACCGGGCCGTATGGAAAAAAAATCTAAATGGTGGTTTATAGGACCATAAATAACGTATTAAGTGTACTAGATTCTACGTGAAACGTCAAACGCGTTTAAATGACCATTTAGGAAAAATTTATTATAAGCGAATAGAGCGTTCTATAAAAGTGGACCATAACCGGTCACTTTTCATACAGACTATAGAGCTGGTTCAGCAGGACTAACAACTTTTGTTATTCTTTGGTTTAAGAGAATTCGGCTTATGTCCTGTCTTTATATGAATATTTTAGAGACGTACCTTTTAGGAGTTGTAGGAGGCACCCTAGGTGTTGAAGTATGTTTGGGGTTAAGGATATTTTCATGATCTAAGTTTCATCTTAAACACGTGGATTTGGGACTAGTATTTTCTAGAATTTTGCTTATTTGCCATCATACATTTATTACAAAAATCATTTAAAATAAGAAAAAAGGCGCGGAAAGCAAAGCCGGAAATATGTGAAGCCTAGGCTAGCAACTACGCTACTAATAAAAATTGACTGCTCTCAATTTCTTACGGGTTTGCCAGATAAATATATTTCTCTAAGACGAAAAACCGGCCAAACCTTCACCTCCTCCGAACTCCAAAGGGGGAAAGCACACCACACCAATTTTATAGATTCGTAAACGCGCCTTCCCAATCGACCGCCATCACCTTACAGTCTACGGGGAGGGTGATGAAAAAACTGGTTTGGGGGGGGGGGGGGGGGATGAAATTTCTGCGGTAAAGGGCTTGCTCGTTGGTTGTCTGTACGATAATATCGGCGCCCAGTAAACGTTTCTAAAAAGAGTGTATAGAACGTTCTATTGGAGCCGCATGCAGCCGGTGGCCCTCGGCGATCACCAACCTACCAGGACCTGGCTAGTCGCGGCTTGTCCACCGCTATCAATTACACTCTAGCGGCAACGGCCATATCACGCTGAATACACCGGTTCTCGTCTGATCACCGAAGTTAAGCAGCGTCGAGCGCGGTCAGTACTTGGGAGGGAGACCACCTGGGAACACCGCGTGCCGTTGGCTACTCATTTATTTTCGCGGGATGGGATTTGCGTCTTTTAACAGGAAAATACCTTCATCCTATCATTTTGACGCTGCTTTTTTATGCAATTAAAAGTTCGCCCAGACGATAATATTATTTCGGTCAACTCTTGGCCTTTTTTTAACAACTGGCAGCATCTTTCCGTGAATAAAATACATGTTAGTATCAAAATTGAACAAAATAAAATGGCGAGAAAATTGGTTTTCATTTTATTCTACTTAAGGCTTGTACTTAAAATAGTACTAACTTACTTACTTACTTACTTACTTACTTACTTACTAACTAACTAACTAACTAACTAACTAACTAACTAACTAACTAACTAATTAACTAACTAACTAACTAACTAACTAATTAACTAACTAACTAACTAACTAACTAACTAACGTTTATCTCTAAACAAAAACATTTCCGCGGTAAAATCCACTCTGAAATGGCCTTTTCTGGTTTTGGAATGAAGTCCAAAGTTAAAATTTTATTAACAAATTCTAATTGTGAAATATATTTTTTGTTCTAAATTTTAATCTTAAATGTAATTTAAATAGTTGAATCTAAAAAAGGACTTTTGGAAAATGTTTTATAGAAGGTTTTATCATGGGACAGCCGCATGGATTAGGGGAGTAACCCAAAAATACAAAATATCAAAACAAACCACGAAATTAAATAATAAAACGGAGACAGAGATATATTTTTTAAACAAAATAATATAGCTAACTTTTATCTATTAATTGTTTTAGGTGATGTAGTTTATGTAAAATATAAAAATGAACCTTGGCACAATATAAATTTAATGTCATGTTTTATTGATACTTAGAAAAAGTAACAAACATTTCAAAAGTCAGATCTTTGAGATCATTATTAAAAAAATATAACATTTTAAATCCGAACTCCTCTATAAATATTAAAATTATAAATTCCTAATCTACTTTAACAAAAGATATATCATATTAAGTTTAATACTATTAATGTTAGGAATAATCATGACTTTGAGATAAATAGAACAAAAATGTTTAATTCCAAATATAGTTAATTATAGAGCAATATATAATAAATGATTTTGTACTTACCAAAAATAAGCCTTGCCACTTTATATCTTGGTAATGTAGCTGCCGCGGGCGGCGGGCCCCCGGCGGCGACTCACTGTCCACGGAAGACGGGAAGAGAGAAAAAATGGAGAGGGGCTTATTTCGTGTTTTCTCTTTACGCGGAACATCTTGGCTGGAACCCAATGACCTAAAAATGAGGGGCGCGCTGTCTCTACCCACCATACCGAAACCCGCGAATTTACGTTATGAAAACCGGTTCCTTCAGCCAACCACTTAGAACATGCACGATTTACGAACCTTGGGTTACGAATAAAACCACAGGAATAACACAGAACAACCTCTTTTCGCGCCTTTATTTTACCCCTCTTACTTGCCTCCCGCTCGTCGGCCATTGCCTCTGCCCTAAACGGGGAGTCTAGCATCCACTCCTTGGGTATCCATAATGGAGGAGAGGACTGAAA
Source organism: Leiobunum rupestre (assembly GCF_980474605.1). Taxonomy (NCBI): domain Eukaryota; kingdom Metazoa; phylum Arthropoda; class Arachnida; order Opiliones; family Sclerosomatidae; genus Leiobunum; species Leiobunum rupestre. Next base: position 3,668,246 of record NC_143389.1, read on the forward strand.
GGGGGAAAACCAAGCATGGACGCGCCCAGGAAAATACCAAGGAGGATAGGAAGGGAGGCGAAGTAGGAGGGATGAACGCGGCAGCATCCTTGTAAGAAGCTTAGCGGCGGGAAAATTTCGGAAAAATGGCGGCTAGACGTAGCGTAGCTGCCGCAATCTTGCCGCCATTCATCCCTCCTACTTCGCCTCCCTTCCTATCCTCCGTGAAAATACCGCGAAAAAGAGTGTATAACTAGGTAAAAGAAAATTCAAAAACTGGAATCTTTCCGATTCTTCATTATTAACTATTCGACAATAAGGATTTTACCACTTATGACGTCAGAGGGGCAATATATTATAATAAAGAAATATATATAAAGACAGCCAAATAACATTTCCCGGAAATACTGTGTTGCGCAGTGCGCCATTATAAGAGCGTTTGATTTTTGATTTCAAGAGAGAAGTGGGCCGATCCCGGATTTACTGCAATACCAGGCCGACCCGTGGCGGAGGTGGAGCAAGCTCCGACCACTCCGCCGCCGTCCAAAAATAAGTTTAATATCTTGGGCCCCGATGGGACCCGTATCAGATATTAAGCTGATAAGAACAGATACTGAATTTGTTTATTTAAATTCTGGTCAAAAGTTACAAATGTTCGCGTTATTAGACATTAAATTAGCGCGAACACTGTTTAAAACAAGAGAACACTTTTCTAGATTCGGACGTAGCATCAATCGTTAAGAGGTAAGTATTTACATTTAATAAACAAAATTAATATTTTTCTTTGACTACTAGTTAGTGTTGGTCACGGTAAGTAGTTTTTACTTAGTTTTTACATTCTAATTAGATGTATTTTACTTCAAAAATTTTAAACTAATGCAATTTCTTTTTCAGGTATAACAGGGTAAACATATATCGAGGTAAATATAGGGTAAGTATTACATTTAGGCATACAATTTATTTTTTTAACAATAAATTATTAAAAACTTTTTAGCACTTGTTTTTTAAACATTTAGAATTTAAAGGCGTATTTAAAACCATGTATTTTAACTTAAAAGAGTTATTAAAAACATATTTACAACTCGAGCCAAGGTTCTAATTTTTCCCTTTTTTTGAGTCCTTTTCTTGAGGAGGACTATGACGTCGTTTGAAACGTATCCGAAGTGTACTCTCAGCATGCTTTAGACAGTTATCCCGCCATTCCATGATACGCGTATCCGTCGATTTTAGTGCCTTGGCACGCCGACAGAAATCTTCAATTTCGGGCCTCGACAATTTAGCCCAATTCCAATCGCGTTTGTAAATCTCAGGTTCCTTAGTTGATTTTGACTCAGATTCCGGCCCGGAGCGTGTCAGTTGACCTGGAGACTTAAGTGCGTCGGCATAACCTTTGGGGTTGGTTTCGGATTTTTCAGGAGATGATTCCGGCGATGACAGATACCAGCCATCTTGGCCCTCCTTCCGCTTGTTAGTACTTGACGTACCCTCGTCCATTTCGTTCTGGTTTTCCCCATCGCCAGCCAGTGGTGGTGGTGGGGTCGAGCTCCTAGAGCTCTCGGGTTCCTTGTGTGCCGGAATCCGGTCTTGAGTGTCGGTGCTCTGTTGAGTCTTCAACGCCTTGTTTTTCTTCTTCGGGCAATCCCGAACCTGATGAGTGTCCTTCCGACAATAAAAACACATTCTTTGGATACCCTGGTAAGTAATCTGGACACGATGGCTGCTGATGGTCATCAGGTTCGGGATTGGGCTTCTCATACGGACTTCAAGTCGTCGAGTGCCGTTCTTGAGGTCTTTGAACGGGCCTTCCTGGTAGGTTTCCCAGGACTCTGATATTACATCACAGAAGGATCTAAGAGCGGCTCTGATGAAGGGAAGATCCCACCAACTCGGCGCGTCTCTCAACGTGATGTACGATACTGGATCGGTGACCCCAATGATGTCGACTTGTTTATCGCCAACCATAAGGCCGCCTTCTATGGCCTTCTGATAGCAGGAAGTATCTTGAAATGTCACTTGTGCTTCATATTTTCCCATAGGCTGGAACACGGAGATTCCATTTCGTCCGACCAGATCAAAGAGAGCTGAAGCAAGATCTTGGTTATCGACATCTTGGAACTTAATCCGAGCTGTCGTTTTCTTTAAGGCTGCAGCTGAAGCTGCCGTGGAGGACATCGTTGACTGCGCAGGAGCCATGGCGATGTTGGTGGCAACCGCCGAAGCGGAGACCGGAACTCAGGAACCGCTGGATGGATTCAAACGGCAACTGGGAGACAGGATCAGCAACTGGAACTGGAACGGTGACGTCTGGCAAGACAGCGTGGCAGGCACAACGAGCAGGTAAGTAAACTTCCCCAGCGCAGGATAAAACGGTTCCCGGCCTTTGACTTCGAAGAAAGGAGCAGATACTACACTTTGATCTTAGCCAAAAGGCCGAGAAGCGATAACCCGCTAGGAGCCGTCACTGTTTAACAAAGTAAAAAGAGAGAATTCGAGCATTTCAAATATTTCATAATTACGTCACCGAATGTTGGTCCTGGTGGGAGATGACAACGTTTGTAGCCATCGCGCGAACAAAGGAGAAGACGATATCTTGAATCCGTGAAATAGAGGTACACCGCCAGGCCCGGACTGGCACTTTTGGGGTCATCGGCTAGAGACAGTAGAGTGGGCCACTTTACCGGGCCGTATGGAAAAAAAATCTAAATGGTGGTTTATAGGACCATAAATAACGTATTAAGTGTACTAGATTCTACGTGAAACGTCAAACGCGTTTAAATGACCATTTAGGAAAAATTTATTATAAGCGAATAGAGCGTTCTATAAAAGTGGACCATAACCGGTCACTTTTCATACAGACTATAGAGCTGGTTCAGCAGGACTAACAACTTTTGTTATTCTTTGGTTTAAGAGAATTCGGCTTATGTCCTGTCTTTATATGAATATTTTAGAGACGTACCTTTTAGGAGTTGTAGGAGGCACCCTAGGTGTTGAAGTATGTTTGGGGTTAAGGATATTTTCATGATCTAAGTTTCATCTTAAACACGTGGATTTGGGACTAGTATTTTCTAGAATTTTGCTTATTTGCCATCATACATTTATTACAAAAATCATTTAAAATAAGAAAAAAGGCGCGGAAAGCAAAGCCGGAAATATGTGAAGCCTAGGCTAGCAACTACGCTACTAATAAAAATTGACTGCTCTCAATTTCTTACGGGTTTGCCAGATAAATATATTTCTCTAAGACGAAAAACCGGCCAAACCTTCACCTCCTCCGAACTCCAAAGGGGGAAAGCACACCACACCAATTTTATAGATTCGTAAACGCGCCTTCCCAATCGACCGCCATCACCTTACAGTCTACGGGGAGGGTGATGAAAAAACTGGTTTGGGGGGGGGGGGGATGAAATTTCTGCGGTAAAGGGCTTGCTCGTTGGTTGTCTGTACGATAATATCGGCGCCCAGTAAACGTTTCTAAAAAGAGTGTATAGAACGTTCTATTGGAGCCGCATGCAGCCGGTGGCCCTCGGCGATCACCAACCTACCAGGACCTGGCTAGTCGCGGCTTGTCCACCGCTATCAATTACACTCTAGCGGCAACGGCCATATCACGCTGAATACACCGGTTCTCGTCTGATCACCGAAGTTAAGCAGCGTCGAGCGCGGTCAGTACTTGGGAGGGAGACCACCTGGGAACACCGCGTGCCGTTGGCTACTCATTTATTTTCGCGGGATGGGATTTGCGTCTTTTAACAGGAAAATACCTTCATCCTATCATTTTGACGCTGCTTTTTTATGCAATTAAAAGTTCGCCCAGACGATAATATTATTTCGGTCAACTCTTGGCCTTTTTTTAACAACTGGCAGCATCTTTCCGTGAATAAAATACATGTTAGTATCAAAATTGAACAAAATAAAATGGCGAGAAAATTGGTTTTCATTTTATTCTACTTAAGGCTTGTACTTAAAATAGTACTAACTTACTTACTTACTTACTTACTTACTTACTTACTAACTAACTAACTAACTAACTAACTAACTAACTAACTAACTAACTAACTAATTAACTAACTAACTAACTAACTAACTAATTAACTAACTAACTAACTAACTAACTAACTAACGTTTATCTCTAAACAAAAACATTTCCGCGGTAAAATCCACTCTGAAATGGCCTTTTCTGGTTTTGGAATGAAGTCCAAAGTTAAAATTTTATTAACAAATTCTAATTGTGAAATATATTTTTTGTTCTAAATTTTAATCTTAAATGTAATTTAAATAGTTGAATCTAAAAAAGGACTTTTGGAAAATGTTTTATAGAAGGTTTTATCATGGGACAGCCGCATGGATTAGGGGAGTAACCCAAAAATACAAAATATCAAAACAAACCACGAAATTAAATAATAAAACGGAGACAGAGATATATTTTTTAAACAAAATAATATAGCTAACTTTTATCTATTAATTGTTTTAGGTGATGTAGTTTATGTAAAATATAAAAATGAACCTTGGCACAATATAAATTTAATGTCATGTTTTATTGATACTTAGAAAAAGTAACAAACATTTCAAAAGTCAGATCTTTGAGATCATTATTAAAAAAATATAACATTTTAAATCCGAACTCCTCTATAAATATTAAAATTATAAATTCCTAATCTACTTTAACAAAAGATATATCATATTAAGTTTAATACTATTAATGTTAGGAATAATCATGACTTTGAGATAAATAGAACAAAAATGTTTAATTCCAAATATAGTTAATTATAGAGCAATATATAATAAATGATTTTGTACTTACCAAAAATAAGCCTTGCCACTTTATATCTTGGTAATGTAGCTGCCGCGGGCGGCGGGCCCCCGGCGGCGACTCACTGTCCACGGAAGACGGGAAGAGAGAAAAAATGGAGAGGGGCTTATTTCGTGTTTTCTCTTTACGCGGAACATCTTGGCTGGAACCCAATGACCTAAAAATGAGGGGCGCGCTGTCTCTACCCACCATACCGAAACCCGCGAATTTACGTTATGAAAACCGGTTCCTTCAGCCAACCACTTAGAACATGCACGATTTACGAACCTTGGGTTACGAATAAAACCACAGGAATAACACAGAACAACCTCTTTTCGCGCCTTTATTTTACCCCTCTTACTTGCCTCCCGCTCGTCGGCCATTGCCTCTGCCCTAAACGGGGAGTCTAGCATCCACTCCTTGGGTATCCATAATGGAGGAGAGGACTGAAAGGGGGAAAACCAAGCATGGACGCGCCCAGGAAAATACCAAGGAGGATAGGAAGGGAGGCGAAGTAGGAGGGATGAACGCGGCAGCATCCTTGTAAGAAGCTTAGCGGCGGGAAAATTTCGGAAAAATGGCGGCTAGACGTAGCGTAGCTGCCGCAATCTTGCCGCCATTCATCCCTCCTACTTCGCCTCCCTTCCTATCCTCCGTGAAAATACCGCGAAAAAGAGTGTATAACTAGGTAAAAGAAAATTCAAAAACTGGAATCTTTCCGATTCTTCATTATTAACTATTCGACAATAAGGATTTTACCACTTATGACGTCAGAGGGGCAATATATTATAATAAAGAAATATATATAAAGACAGCCAAATAACATTTCCCGGAAATACTGTGTTGCGCAGTGCGCCATTATAAGAGCGTTTGATTTTTGATTTCAAGAGAGAAGTGGGCCGATCCCGGATTTACTGCAATACCAGGCCGACCCGTGGCGGAGGTGGAGCAAGCTCCGACCACTCCGCCGCCGTCCAAAAATAAGTTTAATATCTTGGGCCCCGATGGGACCCGTATCAGATATTAAGCTGATAAGAACAGATACTTTTAATTGTTTATTAAAAGCTTCGTTTGATTTTACATATTTACATTTTTACATTTGTTATATTTGTTCGCGTTTTTAATTAGTTAAATTAGCGCGAACAAAGTCGGATAAGCTAAAAAAATCAAGTATTTACATTTTCTAATTTCTAGGAGTGTCCAAGTTCATATACGATCAAGGTAAGTATTTGTTTTCTTTTTTTCTATTTTTTCAGGTTTTAAAACATTTGAGTAAAATTAAAAAATTCAGTATGTAACGTAATCTGCGTAAAGATCTTGCTCCGGTGTGGTTTTGGTGGCGCTAGCGAATGTCTTCTCAACGTCTTCTGTCTTGCCTTTCTTTATTGATTTCCCTGGAGAGTTGGTCATTCGTCTTTTGGAGAATTTTTCCTGTTCCTTGTTCATCAGCGCGAAATACACTTGTTTCCTGCGGTCGCCTATTGTTTCGGTAGTCTCGAGGAATTCCCTAAAATCTCGTAGTTCTGCCTGTGAATAGTTCTTTAATTTCTCTAGTTGTTGCGGATGGACATATGTACTGTTGCTGCGTTTCTTGGGCTGGGGTTCCTGGTGGTCGCTGGGTGGGTCCGCCAATTCCGCTGATACCGTTGCGAGCTCTTGCTCCTTGGGTGCCACAATCTTTTCTTGGGTTTCCAAGCTTTCCCCTTCCTGGACGTGCTCGGACCTCTCGGTTGCTTCCTTTCTGGCCTTTTTTGCCTCGCATGCGGACGCCGTATGTCCCTCCTGGTCGCAGAAGAAACAGATACTACACTTTGATCTTAGCCAAAAGGCCGAGAAGCGATAACCCGCTAGGAGCCGTCACTGTTTAACAAAGTAAAAAGAGAGAATTCGAGCATTTCAAATATTTCATAATTACGTCACCGAATGTTGGTCCTGGTGGGAGATGACAACGTTTGTAGCCATCGCGCGAACAAAGGAGAAGACGATATCTTGAATCCGTGAAATAGAGGTACACCGCCAGGCCCGGACTGGCACTTTTGGGGTCATCGGCTAGAGACAGTAGAGTGGGCCACTTTACCGGGCCGTATGGAAAAAAAATCTAAATGGTGGTTTATAGGACCATAAATAACGTATTAAGTGTACTAGATTCTACGTGAAACGTCAAACGCGTTTAAATGACCATTTAGGAAAAATTTATTATAAGCGAATAGAGCGTTCTATAAAAGTGGACCATAACCGGTCACTTTTCATACAGACTATAGAGCTGGTTCAGCAGGACTAACAACTTTTGTTATTCTTTGGTTTAAGAGAATTCGGCTTATGTCCTGTCTTTATATGAATATTTTAGAGACGTACCTTTTAGGAGTTGTAGGAGGCACCCTAGGTGTTGAAGTATGTTTGGGGTTAAGGATATTTTCATGATCTAAGTTTCATCTTAAACACGTGGATTTGGGACTAGTATTTTCTAGAATTTTGCTTATTTGCCATCATACATTTATTACAAAAATCATTTAAAATAAGAAAAAAGGCGCGGAAAGCAAAGCCGGAAATATGTGAAGCCTAGGCTAGCAACTACGCTACTAATAAAAATTGACTGCTCTCAATTTCTTACGGGTTTGCCAGATAAATATATTTCTCTAAGACGAAAAACCGGCCAAACCTTCACCTCCTCCGAACTCCAAAGGGGGAAAGCACACCACACCAATTTTATAGATTCGTAAACGCGCCTTCCCAATCGACCGCCATCACCTTACAGTCTACGGGGAGGGTGATGAAAAAACTGGTTTGGGGGGGGGGGGATGAAATTTCTGCGGTAAAGGGCTTGCTCGTTGGTTGTCTGTACGATAATATCGGCGCCCAGTAAACGTTTCTAAAAAGAGTGTATAGAACGTTCTATTGGAGCCGCATGCAGCCGGTGGCCCTCGGCGATCACCAACCTACCAGGACCTGGCTAGTCGCGGCTTGTCCACCGCTATCAATTACACTCTAGCGGCAACGGCCATATCACGCTGAATACACCGGTTCTCGTCTGATCACTGAAGTTAAGCAGCGTCGAGCGCGGTCAGTACTTGGGAGGGAGACCACCTGGGAACACCGCGTGCCGTTGGCTACTCATTTATTTTCGCGGGATGGGATTTGCGTCTTTTAACAGGAAAATACCTTCATCCTATCATTTTGACGCTGCTTTTTTATGCAATTAAAAGTTCGCCCAGACGATAATATTATTTCGGTCAACTCTTGGCCTTTTTTTAACAACTGGCAGCATCTTTCCGTGAATAAAATACATGTTAGTATCAAAATTGAACAAAATAAAATGGCGAGAAAATTGGTTTTCATTTTATTCTACTTAAGGCTTGTACTTAAAATAGTACTAACTTACTTACTTACTTACTTACTTACTTACTTACTAACTAACTAACTAACTAACTAACTAACTAACTAACTAACTAACTAATTAACTAACTAACTAACTAACTAACTAACTAACTAATTAACTAACTAACTAACTAACTAACTAACTAACGTTTATCTCTAAACAAAAACATTTCCGCGGTAAAATCCACTCTGAAATGGCCTTTTCTGGTTTTGGAATGAAGTCCAAAGTTAAAATTTTATTAACAAATTCTAATTGTGAAATATATTTTTTGTTCTAAATTTTAATCTTAAATGTAATTTAAATAGTTGAATCTAAAAAAGGACTTTTGGAAAATGTTTTATAGAAGGTTTTATCATGGGACAGCCGCATGGATTAGGGGAGTAACCCAAAAATACAAAATATCAAAACAAACCACGAAATTAAATAATAAAACGGAGACAGAGATATATTTTTTAAACAAAATAATATAGCTAACTTTTATCTATTAATTGTTTTAGGTGATGTAGTTTATGTAAAATATAAAAATGAACCTTGGCACAATATAAATTTAATGTCATGTTTTATTGATACTTAGAAAAAGTAACAAACATTTCAAAAGTCAGATCTTTGAGATCATTATTAAAAAAATATAACATTTTAAATCCGAACTCCTCTATAAATATTAAAATTATAAATTCCTAATCTACTTTAACAAAAGATATATCATATTAAGTTTAATACTATTAATGTTAGGAATAATCATGACTTTGAGATAAATAGAACAAAAATGTTTAATTCCAAATATAGTTAATTATAGAGCAATATATAATAAATGATTTTGTACTTACCAAAAATAAGCCTTGCCACTTTATATCTTGGTAATGTAGCTGCCGCGGGCGGCGGGCCCCCGGCGGCGACTCACTGTCCACGGAAGACGGGAAGAGAGAAAAAATGGAGAGGGGCTTATTTCGTGTTTTCTCTTTACGCGGAACATCTTGGCTGGAACCCAATGACCTAAAAATGAGGGGCGCGCTGTCTCTACCCACCATACCGAAACCCGCGAATTTACGTTATGAAAACCGGTTCCTTCAGCCAACCACTTAGAACATGCACGATTTACGAACCTTGGGTTACGAATAAAACCACAGGAATAACACAGAACAACCTCTTTTCGCGCCTTTATTTTACCCCTCTTACTTGCCTCCCGCTCGTCGGCCATTGCCTCTGCCCTAAACGGGGAGTCTAGCATCCACTCCTTGGGTATCCATAATGGAGGAGAGGACTGAAAGGGGGAAAACCAAGCATGGACGCGCCCAGGAAAATACCAAGGAGGATAGGAAGGGAGGCGAAGTAGGAGGGATGAACGCGGCAGCATCCTTGTAAGAAGCTTAGCGGCGGGAAAATTTCGGAAAAATGGCGGCTAGACGTAGCGTAGCTGCCGCAATCTTGCCGCCATTCATCCCTCCTACTTCGCCTCCCTTCCTATCCTCCGTGAAAATACCGCGAAAAAGAGTGTATAACTAGGTAAAAGAAAATTCAAAAACTGGAATCTTTCCGATTCTTCATTATTAACTATTCGACAATAAGGATTTTACCACTTATGACGTCAGAGGGGCAATATATTATAATAAAGAAATATATATAAAGACAGCCAAATAACATTTCCCGGAAATACTGTGTTGCGCAGTGCGCCATTATAAGAGCGTTTGATTTTTGATTTCAAGAGAGAAGTGGGCCGATCCCGGATTTACTGCAATACCAGGCCGACCCGTGGCGGAGGTGGAGCAAGCTCCGACCACTCCGCCGCCGTCCAAAAATAAGTTTAATATCTTGGGCCCCGATGGGACCCGTATCAGATATTAAGCTGATAAGAACAGATACTACACTTTGATCTTAGCCAAAAGGCCGAGAAGCGATAACCCGCTAGGAGCCGTCACTGTTTAACAAAGTAAAAAGAGAGAATTCGAGCATTTCAAATATTTCATAATTACGTCACCGAATGTTGGTCCTGGTGGGAGATGACAACGTTTGTAGCCATCGCGCGAACAAAGGAGAAGACGATATCTTGAATCCGTGAAATAGAGGTACACCGCCAGGCCCGGACTGGCACTTTTGGGGTCATCGGCTAGAGACAGTAGAGTGGGCCACTTTACCGGGCCGTATGGAAAAAAAATCTAAATGGTGGTTTATAGGACCATAAATAACGTATTAAGTGTACTAGATTCTACGTGAAACGTCAAACGCGTTTAAATGACCATTTAGGAAAAATTTATTATAAGCGAATAGAGCGTTCTATAAAAGTGGACCATAACCGGTCACTTTTCATACAGACTATAGAGCTGGTTCAGCAGGACTAACAACTTTTGTTATTCTTTGGTTTAAGAGAATTCGGCTTATGTCCTGTCTTTATATGAATATTTTAGAGACGTACCTTTTAGGAGTTGTAGGAGGCACCCTAGGTGTTGAAGTATGTTTGGGGTTAAGGATATTTTCATGATCTAAGTTTCATCTTAAACACGTGGATTTGGGACTAGTATTTTCTAGAATTTTGCTTATTTGCCATCATACATTTATTACAAAAATCATTTAAAATAAGAAAAAAGGCGCGGAAAGCAAAGCCGGAAATATGTGAAGCCTAGGCTAGCAACTACGCTACTAATAAAAATTGACTGCTCTCAATTTCTTACGGGTTTGCCAGATAAATATATTTCTCTAAGACGAAAAACCGGCCAAACCTTCACCTCCTCCGAACTCCAAAGGGGGAAAGCACACCACACCAATTTTATAGATTCGTAAACGCGCCTTCCCAATCGACCGCCATCACCTTACAGTCTACGGGGAGGGTGATGAAAAAACTGGTTTGGGGGGGGGGGGGGGGGGATGAAATTTCTGCGGTAAAGGGCTTGCTCGTTGGTTGTCTGTACGATAATATCGGCGCCCAGTAAACGTTTCTAAAAAGAGTGTATAGAACGTTCTATTGGAGCCGCATGCAGCCGGTGGCCCTCGGCGATCACCAACCTACCAGGACCTGGCTAGTCGCGGCTTGTCCACCGCTATCAATTACACTCTAGCGGCAACGGCCATATCACGCTGAATACACCGGTTCTCGTCTGATCACCGAAGTTAAGCAGCGTCGAGCGCGGTCAGTACTTGGGAGGGAGACCACCTGGGAACACCGCGTGCCGTTGGCTACTCATTTATTTTCGCGGGATGGGATTTGCGTCTTTTAACAGGAAAATACCTTCATCCTATCATTTTGACGCTGCTTTTTTATGCAATTAAAAGTTCGCCCAGACGATAATATTATTTCGGTCAACTCTTGGCCTTTTTTTAACAACTGGCAGCATCTTTCCGTGAATAAAATACATGTTAGTATCAAAATTGAACAAAATAAAATGGCGAGAAAATTGGTTTTCATTTTATTCTACTTAAGGCTTGTACTTAAAATAGTACTAACTTACTTACTTACTTACTTACTTACTTACTAACTAACTAACTAACTAACTAACTAACTAATTAACTAACTAACTAACTAACTAACTAATTAACTAACTAACTAACTAACTAACTAACTAACGTTTATCTCTAAACAAAAACATTTCCGCGGTAAAATCCACTCTGAAATGGCCTTTTCTGGTTTTGGAATGAAGTCCAAAGTTAAAATTTTATTAACAAATTCTAATTGTGAAATATATTTTTTGTTCTAAATTTTAATCTTAAATGTAATTTAAATAGTTGAATCTAAAAAAGGACTTTTGGAAAATGTTTTATAGAAGGTTTTATCATGGGACAGCCGCATGGATTAGGGGAGTAACCCAAAAATACAAAATATCAAAACAAACCACGAAATTAAATAATAAAACGGAGACAGAGATATATTTTTTAAACAAAATAATATAGCTAACTTTTATCTATTAATTGTTTTAGGTGATGTAGTTTATGTAAAATATAAAAATGAACCTTGGCACAATATAAATTTAATGTCATGTTTTATTGATACTTAGAAAAAGTAACAAACATTTCAAAAGTCAGATCTTTGAGATCATTATTAAAAAAATATAACATTTTAAATCCGAACTCCTCTATAAATATTAAAATTATAAATTCCTAATCTACTTTAACAAAAGATATATCATATTAAGTTTAATACTATTAATGTTAGGAATAATCATGACTTTGAGATAAATAGAACAAAAATGTTTAATTCCAAATATAGTTAATTATAGAGCAATATATAATAAATGATTTTGTACTTACCAAAAATAAGCCTTGCCACTTTATATCTTGGTAATGTAGCTGCCGCGGGCGGCGGGCCCCCGGCGGCGACTCACTGTCCACGGAAGACGGGAAGAGAGAAAAAATGGAGAGGGGCTTATTTCGTGTTTTCTCTTTACGCGGAACATCTTGGCTGGAACCCAATGACCTAAAAATGAGGGGCGCGCTGTCTCTACCCACCATACCGAAACCCGCGAATTTACGTTATGAAAACCGGTTCCTTCAGCCAACCACTTAGAACATGCACGATTTACGAACCTTGGGTTACGAATAAAACCACAGGAATAACACAGAACAACCTCTTTTCGCGCCTTTATTTTACCCCTCTTACTTGCCTCCCGCTCGTCGGCCATTGCCTCTGCCCTAAACGGGGAGTCTAGCATCCACTCCTTGGGTATCCATAATGGAGGAGAGGACTGAAAGGGGGAAAACCAAGCATGGACGCGCCCAGGAAAATACCAAGGAGGATAGGAAGGGAGGCGAAGTAGGAGGGATGAACGCGGCAGCATCCTTGTAAGAAGCTTAGCGGCGGGAAAATTTCGGAAAAATGGCGGCTAGACGTAGCGTAGCTGCCGCAATCTTGCCGCCATTCATCCCTCCTACTTCGCCTCCCTTCCTATCCTCCGTGAAAATACCGCGAAAAAGAGTGTATAACTAGGTAAAAGAAAATTCAAAAACTGGAATCTTTCCGATTCTTCATTATTAACTATTCGACAATAAGGATTTTACCACTTATGACGTCAGAGGGGCAATATATTATAATAAAGAAATATATATAAAGACAGCCAAATAACATTTCCCGGAAATACTGTGTTGCGCAGTGCGCCATTATAAGAGCGTTTGATTTTTGATTTCAAGAGAGAAGTGGGCCGATCCCGGATTTACTGCAATACCAGGCCGACCCGTGGCGGAGGTGGAGCAAGCTCCGACCACTCCGCCGCCGTCCAAAAATAAGTTTAATATCTTGGGCCCCGATGGGACCCGTATCAGATATTAAGCTGATAAGAACAGATACTGAAATTGTTTATTAATGAAGGACAAATATATACAGATACAGATCTTTCAATAGATCATGGACAGAAATTGATTCGCATTAATTAGGTATTTACATTAATTGGACTGAAATTTAAAAAGGGGTTCAAACGGGTAGTTTAATTTTATCGTTTGAGATGCAGGCTAGGTTAATTTAACATTTAATATTCCAGGTAAGTTTAATTGTGACGTATTAGTTTTCAGGTGAGTAGAAGTTTAACATTTTTTTCAGATAAGTTTAAATTTATTCATATAAATTTTTCAGGTAAGTTTAAAGTTAACTATCAAAATTTTCATTTTTGTCAGGGAAGATTAACGTTTTTCAGTTAAATTTAAAAAATGTTCAGGTGAGTTTAACATTTTTCCAGCTGGGTTTAACATTTTTTCCAGGTAAGTTTAAAATTTTTTCCAGGTAAGTTTAACATTTTTTCCAGGTGAGTTTAACAGTTTTTTCAGATAAGTGTAACATTTTTTAAGGTTAGGTTAGTTTAACATTTTTGTCAGGTAAGTGTAACATATTTTCAGGTAGGTTTAATATTTTTCCAGGTAAGTTTAACATTTTTCCAGGTAAGTTTAGAATTTTTCCAGGTAAGTTTAACAGTTTTTTCAGGTAAGTTTCATTGTTTTCAGGTAAGTTTAAAAAATTTTAAGGTAAATTTAACATTTTTTTGCAGGTATTCTTATACCTTTTTAAACGTTATACTATTTTCAGGTATGTTCATTGTCTTAAAATATGGTTAATTTTAAAACAACAACGAAATTTCACCGCCATTATCGGTGACGAAAGGCTTTAAGTCGTGGCACCACAGTTCTCGGAATTTTCCTTTCGTGAACCGAAGTCGGTCCGCACGAGCACGCGCGGCGAGGAGGTTTCGGACACGGTGCATGACCACGGTGGCCGTGTCCCGTTTGTTTTCGAAAAGTAGGCGGTTGCGAGCCTTCCAAACCTGGAGGTTTATTTCCGTGAGTAGAATGAGCGTCACGTAAATTATTTCTTTGGGAACGGGAAGCGGCGCGAGATGGCAAACGGTGTTGAGGGATACGTAGTTCACTCCGAGGAACTGGCGAACGCGATTCCTCAGCAAGGTCGGAATTTCGCATTCGTACAGGAGATGCGCGAGCGATTCTGACTTGCCGCAGAAAGGACACGCGCGCGTCGTCACCATATTGCGAACGAATAGGACGTCGCGAACCGGGACCACGTCGTGTATCACTTTAAAAGTGAAGTCTCGACGCGAACCCGTGATGGCCTTGTTTGACAGACGCCCGAAAGCCACGTCCCAGTTAACGTGGGGCTGGAGGCGGATGATTCTTGGCACGTGAGGCGTACGGAGCGTTTGCTTAACGCCTTTGTTGGTCACTCGAAGTAGGGCGAGTTTTGGGTTAGTCGTGCGGAGTTGCGTAGCAGTGTTCATCAGAGGTAAGTATGTCGGGTGGACTTCGCCCGCGTGAGTGGCGCTTGAAGTCCAAGGAATATCGAAAAGTGTCTTGGCGGTCGTCGACAGGTGGTGACAGATCGACGCCCGTACTGGATGGTCGGTAGCGGTCAGGCAAGACTGGTATCTGGTGAAGGTCAGCGCTCTTATTTCCCGGTGGATATCGGGAACGCCAAGGCCACCGTTTTTAGGGTCGAGGTGCATTGTCCGTCTGGACACCATCTCATGTTTGGTGCCCCAAACGAAGGAGAAAATACTCTGGGTGATCGTGGTCTTAGCTTCCTCGGAAAAGGTTACTAACGGGACGGGGTAAGTTAACTTGGGCAGGGCAATTTGTTGCACAAGTTGGATTCGGGTTCTGAAGCAGAATTGATTTTCTCGGTATAAGGAAAGGGCGTCCATGAAATTCTGTATAAAATGTTTGTCGTTGTCGGAGGACACACCGCAAGGCGTGAAATAAATGCCTAGGATCTTGATCGGATCGCGGGTCTCCTTTATAGGAAGTGAGGCTGGTACTTTCTCCAGAGCGACGGTACCCACTCGAGCGAGTTGAGTCTTGGAGGTGTTTAATTTCCCCCCAGAGACCGTGCAAAACTCACAGAGTAGCGACAGGGTGTGGCGGACGGATGCAATGTCATCTTGGAGAAAGTTAACGTCGTCCGCGTGAGCCGCGTAAACTTCCTGAGAAGACGCTGGAGTTCCTGGGCAGTGAAGACCTCTGATGGTAGCGGAGTGACTTACGGCGAACAGGAGAGGCTCGATCGACAGACAAAACAGGCTTGGGGACAGCGGACATCCTTGACGGACGCCGCGCTCGATGGAAAATGAGGCACTAAGATGACCGGAAATGACGAGCCTACTCCTGGTGTCGCTATACATAATCTTGATGGCGTTCGTAAAACGTACGCCGAAACCGAAATGACCGAGGACCTTCCAAAGGTAAGAATGGTCGACGCGGTCAAAAGCCTTTTCAAAGTCAGCCGCTAGTAAAAAACCCGCCTGCTGACGTTCTCGATAATCCTCAAGAATGTCCCGGAGAGCCACCAAGTTATAAATAGGTTGACGGCCTCTGACGCCACAGGTCTGGTTTTGTCCAATGATGGTGGAAGTAACATTGGAAGCTCGGATGTCCAACACCGTCGCGTAGAGCTTCCTATCGCTGTTAATCAACGTGATAGGTCGCCAAGCCGAGGGAGACGCTTTCAGGGATTCGTCCTTGCAGAGAAGCGTTACGTTGCCATCCTTAAACGATTCAGGTAAGTCCGAACCGGCGAAGAAATCATTAAAAACATTGGTGAGTATGGGACGTAATTCGGGCCACATAAACGAGTAAAACTCCGCGGGTAAGCCGTCTGGGCCGGGAGCTTTACCGTTTTTCAGGCGGTGAAGCGCGCGAGTTAACTCTTCTTCCGCGATCGGACGGTCGAGAAAGTCGCGGTCGATTTCAGTGAGAGTCGGTAAAGCGGCGGTGTGACGCTCGAAGAACGCGTCTGCGTCGATTACCGAATTGTCTTTTCTGTACAAAGTCTCATAGAAGTGAACGAATTCATCGTGAATAACCGAGTCAATGGTCGAAATACCGGTTGCCGTGGTGACCGAGGTAATATCGACACGATGTTTTGGGGCCTTCATTCTACGATAGAAGGAAGAATTGAAATTTTCCTCTTCCGCTAAGATCGTCGCCGAAGCGCGATCCTGTTTGTCGCGAAATTGCGATTGATATTCGGCGCGAAGAAGAGACAGGATCTCCTCCTTGGCCGCGACAGTTTCGGTGGTTTCCGGTGTCACC
Organism: Leiobunum rupestre; assembly: GCF_980474605.1. NCBI lineage: Eukaryota > Metazoa > Arthropoda > Arachnida > Opiliones > Sclerosomatidae > Leiobunum > Leiobunum rupestre. Next base: position 3,684,901 of record NC_143389.1, read on the forward strand.
CGAGAAACTTTCTGGAGCGTCCATCTGAGGAACGCGGTCTCTTGTCGATGTTTCGTCGCGCGTTCTTTCCCGACACGACGGAAATAACCCGCGCATTCAAGCTTGGCGACTTCCCAGGCGGAAACAGAATCGACCTTGGCAAGGATACGTCGAAGCTCGGTTTTGTGAGCTTCGCGATCGTCTTCGAGTAGAATAGCGGTGTTTAGGCGCCAAACACTTGCACCGCGCGGACGTGGTGGTGAAACACGGACGGACAGAAGGACTGCGTCATGATCCGAAATATGGCGCAAAGGCAAAAAATCGGCGCGTGACGGGACGAAATAATCGCTGATAGAAACGAAAAACGTGTCCAGTCGCGAGTTGGCCCGATTCGAATGCCAAGAGTAGGCCCTGGCGGTCGGATGGAGATGCCGCCAGGCATCGCGAAGGTTCAAGTCGGTTACGACGGAAGCCAAGGAAGAAGCACTGAGGTCTGGAGGGCCAACAGGAAGGACGTCGCGATCGAGGTTCGGGTCGATGACGCAGTTAAAGTCACCACCGAGAACGAGGGTGTCAAACTTTCCGCCGAAAAAATCTGGGAGATGTTCGAAAAACGCGCGCCGTTGCTTCGGCCGACAAGGAGCGTAGACCGAAACGATCCGGAAAAGTTGGTCATGAACGCGAACATTCAAACTGACAACACGCCCCTGGTTGTCACACCGGAAGCCAGTGACAGAGGGCGCGAAAACGTCACGCACCAAAATGGCCGAACCGCAACTAGATACTGAGGCGGCGCCCGAGTAAAAGATCTTATAACCGGCGAAAAGCGATCGGATCGTGAGCCAGTTATCAGAGTTCAACCAATGAGTTTCTTGGAGAAAAACAAAGTCAAGACCGTGTGCACTGACGAACGCGGCAGTGTCCACAGCCTTGAGTCTGTTTCTCAAACCATTACCATTAAAAGTGCAAAAATTTAGAAAATAATAGGACATTAAAATTAAGTTAAGAAATACGAAAATTAACATTAAGAAATTAACCATGACAAGCGAATTAATGAAACTTAAATACTAAAGAAAAAACAAATTAAAACCTTATCTCACAATCCGAGTCGCCGTCGGAGCAGCTGCCTGGTTTCTTGGGAGACGCGTTAGAAGACCCGGGTGCAATGTTCGATGGAGATGCGTTGCGTATTTTCTTCGGAGTTGTCTGGCCGATCAAGGTAGGAGACGTCTTGTGCCTTTTTAGGGTCGTGAAGGTAGGGATTACAGGTGCAGGACGGTGTTGGTCGTCATTCTGATTTTTCTTAGGGCTCAAAAGTATGTTGGCGTAGCTTGAAACCATATTCTCAGCCATGATAGCGTCGAACAAATTAACGGCTGCCTCTCCTTTCTCTTCCTCCGTGAGATCGCGCCCCGCCTGTTCCTCGACGGAGATGAAACTCTCCGAACTTTCGCCGGCCGAAGCATCTGCTGCCGTGACCGCTGTTGTGTTGACGGCTGTCTCGCCCTCGGGATCGCCGCTCGCTGCCGCGTTGCCGACATCCGGGACCTCCTTCTCAGGTAAGTTTTTATTTTTCTTTGGGCAATTAGCCCTGTTGTGCCCAGGTTCTTTACACCCAAAGCACAGCTGTTTTACACCGGAATACGTCACCAGGTAATTTTGGCGATTAAAGGTCCAGATGTTGGGGACAGGCCTCGCCATCTTAATCTTTACACGCCGATTGCCGTTACGGACTCCCGCCAAATCCGGCTCTTTGTGTACCTCGAATTCATGGGACTTAACTTCCCCGTACACTTTTAAGGCTGTACATATTGTATTAGGCTGGATCCATTTCGGAACGTTGCGGATGGTAATCCATCTGGTATTCGAGTCAATTTCCTGAAGTTCAAAATCCTTCCCGTTAACTGACAAACAGTTACTTTCCATAAACTGATCGTAAATGGCTTGCTGCAAAAACGTAATCAAAAAGATGCCGTTGCCCAAGGGCTGAAGGGTATCCAGTACTCGGTTGGCGGCCTGGGCGTAAATAGCCCGCGCAACATCCACGCAAGAGGTGGACTTATCGGCCACCAAACGCGCAGTCCGCGCCCTCTCCGCTGTCGCCATACTAATGACGAACAGCTACGACACAAAAAATAAAACTCCCCCAAAGGGGTTACAAATTAACACACCAGATACGACGAAACGCGAAAACGCAGTAAAACGCGAAACTAGGCTTAGCGCCGGGCAACGAAAACGGGAAACACGGCCGCCGCCTTGAAAAAGGCAACGACGCGCGAGACGAGAGAGAAAAAACGCGTCGACGGAGCGATGCGGACGCACGTCTGCTCTCTCCGCGGATAAGAACAGATACTACACTTTGATCTTAGCCAAAAGGCCGAGAAGCGATAACCCGCTAGGAGCCGTCACTGTTTAACAAAGTAAAAAGAGAGAATTCGAGCATTTCAAATATTTCATAATTACGTCACCGAATGTTGGTCCTGGTGGGAGATGACAACGTTTGTAGCCATCGCGCGAACAAAGGAGAAGACGATATCTTGAATCCGTGAAATAGAGGTACACCGCCAGGCCCGGACTGGCACTTTTGGGGTCATCGGCTAGAGACAGTAGAGTGGGCCACTTTACCGGGCCGTATGGAAAAAAAATCTAAATGGTGGTTTATAGGACCATAAATAACGTATTAAGTGTACTAGATTCTACGTGAAACGTCAAACGCGTTTAAATGACCATTTAGGAAAAATTTATTATAAGCGAATAGAGCGTTCTATAAAAGTGGACCATAACCGGTCACTTTTCATACAGACTATAGAGCTGGTTCAGCAGGACTAACAACTTTTGTTATTCTTTGGTTTAAGAGAATTCGGCTTATGTCCTGTCTTTATATGAATATTTTAGAGACGTACCTTTTAGGAGTTGTAGGAGGCACCCTAGGTGTTGAAGTATGTTTGGGGTTAAGGATATTTTCATGATCTAAGTTTCATCTTAAACACGTGGATTTGGGACTAGTATTTTCTAGAATTTTGCTTATTTGCCATCATACATTTATTACAAAAATCATTTAAAATAAGAAAAAAGGCGCGGAAAGCAAAGCCGGAAATATGTGAAGCCTAGGCTAGCAACTACGCTACTAATAAAAATTGACTGCTCTCAATTTCTTACGGGTTTGCCAGATAAATATATTTCTCTAAGACGAAAAACCGGCCAAACCTTCACCTCCTCCGAACTCCAAAGGGGGAAAGCACACCACACCAATTTTATAGATTCGTAAACGCGCCTTCCCAATCGACCGCCATCACCTTACAGTCTACGGGGAGGGTGATGAAAAAACTGGTTTGGGGGGGGGGGGGATGAAATTTCTGCGGTAAAGGGCTTGCTCGTTGGTTGTCTGTACGATAATATCGGCGCCCAGTAAACGTTTCTAAAAAGAGTGTATAGAACGTTCTATTGGAGCCGCATGCAGCCGGTGGCCCTCGGCGATCACCAACCTACCAGGACCTGGCTAGTCGCGGCTTGTCCACCGCTATCAATTACACTCTAGCGGCAACGGCCATATCACGCTGAATACACCGGTTCTCGTCTGATCACCGAAGTTAAGCAGCGTCGAGCGCGGTCAGTACTTGGGAGGGAGACCACCTGGGAACACCGCGTGCCGTTGGCTACTCATTTATTTTCGCGGGATGGGATTTGCGTCTTTTAACAGGAAAATACCTTCATCCTATCATTTTGACGCTGCTTTTTTATGCAATTAAAAGTTCGCCCAGACGATAATATTATTTCGGTCAACTCTTGGCCTTTTTTTAACAACTGGCAGCATCTTTCCGTGAATAAAATACATGTTAGTATCAAAATTGAACAAAATAAAATGGCGAGAAAATTGGTTTTCATTTTATTCTACTTAAGGCTTGTACTTAAAATAGTACTAACTTACTTACTTACTTACTTACTTACTTACTTACTAACTAACTAACTAACTAACTAACTAACTAACTAACTAACTAACTAATTAACTAACTAACTAACTAACTAACTAATTAACTAACTAACTAACTAACTAACTAACTAACGTTTATCTCTAAACAAAAACATTTCCGCGGTAAAATCCACTCTGAAATGGCCTTTTCTGGTTTTGGAATGAAGTCCAAAGTTAAAATTTTATTAACAAATTCTAATTGTGAAATATATTTTTTGTTCTAAATTTTAATCTTAAATGTAATTTAAATAGTTGAATCTAAAAAAGGACTTTTGGAAAATGTTTTATAGAAGGTTTTATCATGGGACAGCCGCATGGATTAGGGGAGTAACCCAAAAATACAAAATATCAAAACAAACCACGAAATTAAATAATAAAACGGAGACAGAGATATATTTTTTAAACAAAATAATATAGCTAACTTTTATCTATTAATTGTTTTAGGTGATGTAGTTTATGTAAAATATAAAAATGAACCTTGGCACAATATAAATTTAATGTCATGTTTTATTGATACTTAGAAAAAGTAACAAACATTTCAAAAGTCAGATCTTTGAGATCATTATTAAAAAAATATAACATTTTAAATCCGAACTCCTCTATAAATATTAAAATTATAAATTCCTAATCTACTTTAACAAAAGATATATCATATTAAGTTTAATACTATTAATGTTAGGAATAATCATGACTTTGAGATAAATAGAACAAAAATGTTTAATTCCAAATATAGTTAATTATAGAGCAATATATAATAAATGATTTTGTACTTACCAAAAATAAGCCTTGCCACTTTATATCTTGGTAATGTAGCTGCCGCGGGCGGCGGGCCCCCGGCGGCGACTCACTGTCCACGGAAGACGGGAAGAGAGAAAAAATGGAGAGGGGCTTATTTCGTGTTTTCTCTTTACGCGGAACATCTTGGCTGGAACCCAATGACCTAAAAATGAGGGGCGCGCTGTCTCTACCCACCATACCGAAACCCGCGAATTTACGTTATGAAAACCGGTTCCTTCAGCCAACCACTTAGAACATGCACGATTTACGAACCTTGGGTTACGAATAAAACCACAGGAATAACACAGAACAACCTCTTTTCGCGCCTTTATTTTACCCCTCTTACTTGCCTCCCGCTCGTCGGCCATTGCCTCTGCCCTAAACGGGGAGTCTAGCATCCACTCCTTGGGTATCCATAATGGAGGAGAGGACTGAAAGGGGGAAAACCAAGCATGGACGCGCCCAGGAAAATACCAAGGAGGATAGGAAGGGAGGCGAAGTAGGAGGGATGAACGCGGCAGCATCCTTGTAAGAAGCTTAGCGGCGGGAAAATTTCGGAAAAATGGCGGCTAGACGTAGCGTAGCTGCCGCAATCTTGCCGCCATTCATCCCTCCTACTTCGCCTCCCTTCCTATCCTCCGTGAAAATACCGCGAAAAAGAGTGTATAACTAGGTAAAAGAAAATTCAAAAACTGGAATCTTTCCGATTCTTCATTATTAACTATTCGACAATAAGGATTTTACCACTTATGACGTCAGAGGGGCAATATATTATAATAAAGAAATATATATAAAGACAGCCAAATAACATTTCCCGGAAATACTGTGTTGCGCAGTGCGCCATTATAAGAGCGTTTGATTTTTGATTTCAAGAGAGAAGTGGGCCGATCCCGGATTTACTGCAATACCAGGCCGACCCGTGGCGGAGGTGGAGCAAGCTCCGACCACTCCGCCGCCGTCCAAAAATAAGTTTAATATCTTGGGCCCCGATGGGACCCGTATCAGATATTAAGCTGATAAGAACAGATACTGAATTTGTTTATTTAAATTCTGGTCAAAAGTTACAAATGTTCGCGTTATTAGACATTAAATTAGCGCGAACACTGTTTAAAACAAGAGAACACTTTTCTAGATTCGGACGTAGCATCAATCGTTAAGAGGTAAGTATTTACATTTAATAAACAAAATTAATATTTTTCTTTGACTACTAGTTAGTGTTGGTCACGGTAAGTAGTTTTTACTTAGTTTTTACATTCTAATTAGATGTATTTTACTTCAAAAATTTTAAACTAATGCAATTTCTTTTTCAGGTATAACAGGGTAAACATATATCGAGGTAAATATAGGGTAAGTATTACATTTAGGCATACAATTTATTTTTTTAACAATAAATTATTAAAAACTTTTTAGCACTTGTTTTTTAAACATTTAGAATTTAAAGGCGTATTTAAAACCATGTATTTTAACTTAAAAGAGTTATTAAAAACATATTTACAACTCGAGCCAAGGTTCTAATTTTTCCCTTTTTTTGAGTCCTTTTCTTGAGGAGGACTATGACGTCGTTTGAAACGTATCCGAAGTGTACTCTCAGCATGCTTTAGACAGTTATCCCGCCATTCCATGATACGCGTATCCGTCGATTTTAGTGCCTTGGCACGCCGACAGAAATCTTCAATTTCGGGCCTCGACAATTTAGCCCAATTCCAATCGCGTTTGTAAATCTCAGGTTCCTTAGTTGATTTTGACTCAGATTCCGGCCCGGAGCGTGTCAGTTGACCTGGAGACTTAAGTGCGTCGGCATAACCTTTGGGGTTGGTTTCGGATTTTTCAGGAGATGATTCCGGCGATGACAGATACCAGCCATCTTGGCCCTCCTTCCGCTTGTTAGTACTTGACGTACCCTCGTCCATTTCGTTCTGGTTTTCCCCATCGCCAGCCAGTGGTGGTGGTGGGGTCGAGCTCCTAGAGCTCTCGGGTTCCTTGTGTGCCGGAATCCGGTCTTGAGTGTCGGTGCTCTGTTGAGTCTTCAACGCCTTGTTTTTCTTCTTCGGGCAATCCCGAACCTGATGAGTGTCCTTCCGACAATAAAAACACATTCTTTGGATACCCTGGTAAGTAATCTGGACACGATGGCTGCTGATGGTCATCAGGTTCGGGATTGGGCTTCTCATACGGACTTCAAGTCGTCGAGTGCCGTTCTTGAGGTCTTTGAACGGGCCTTCCTGGTAGGTTTCCCAGGACTCTGATATTACATCACAGAAGGATCTAAGAGCGGCTCTGATGAAGGGAAGATCCCACCAACTCGGCGCGTCTCTCAACGTGATGTACGATACTGGATCGGTGACCCCAATGATGTCGACTTGTTTATCGCCAACCATAAGGCCGCCTTCTATGGCCTTCTGATAGCAGGAAGTATCTTGAAATGTCACTTGTGCTTCATATTTTCCCATAGGCTGGAACACGGAGATTCCATTTCGTCCGACCAGATCAAAGAGAGCTGAAGCAAGATCTTGGTTATCGACATCTTGGAACTTAATCCGAGCTGTCGTTTTCTTTAAGGCTGCAGCTGAAGCTGCCGTGGAGGACATCGTTGACTGCGCAGGAGCCATGGCGATGTTGGTGGCAACCGCCGAAGCGGAGACCGGAACTCAGGAACCGCTGGATGGATTCAAACGGCAACTGGGAGACAGGATCAGCAACTGGAACTGGAACGGTGACGTCTGGCAAGACAGCGTGGCAGGCACAACGAGCAGGTAAGTAAACTTCCCCAGCGCAGGATAAAACGGTTCCCGGCCTTTGACTTCGAAGAAAGGAGCAGATACTACACTTTGATCTTAGCCAAAAGGCCGAGAAGCGATAACCCGCTAGGAGCCGTCACTGTTTAACAAAGTAAAAAGAGAGAATTCGAGCATTTCAAATATTTCATAATTACGTCACCGAATGTTGGTCCTGGTGGGAGATGACAACGTTTGTAGCCATCGCGCGAACAAAGGAGAAGACGATATCTTGAATCCGTGAAATAGAGGTACACCGCCAGGCCCGGACTGGCACTTTTGGGGTCATCGGCTAGAGACAGTAGAGTGGGCCACTTTACCGGGCCGTATGGAAAAAAAATCTAAATGGTGGTTTATAGGACCATAAATAACGTATTAAGTGTACTAGATTCTACGTGAAACGTCAAACGCGTTTAAATGACCATTTAGGAAAAATTTATTATAAGCGAATAGAGCGTTCTATAAAAGTGGACCATAACCGGTCACTTTTCATACAGACTATAGAGCTGGTTCAGCAGGACTAACAACTTTTGTTATTCTTTGGTTTAAGAGAATTCGGCTTATGTCCTGTCTTTATATGAATATTTTAGAGACGTACCTTTTAGGAGTTGTAGGAGGCACCCTAGGTGTTGAAGTATGTTTGGGGTTAAGGATATTTTCATGATCTAAGTTTCATCTTAAACACGTGGATTTGGGACTAGTATTTTCTAGAATTTTGCTTATTTGCCATCATACATTTATTACAAAAATCATTTAAAATAAGAAAAAAGGCGCGGAAAGCAAAGCCGGAAATATGTGAAGCCTAGGCTAGCAACTACGCTACTAATAAAAATTGACTGCTCTCAATTTCTTACGGGTTTGCCAGATAAATATATTTCTCTAAGACGAAAAACCGGCCAAACCTTCACCTCCTCCGAACTCCAAAGGGGGAAAGCACACCACACCAATTTTATAGATTCGTAAACGCGCCTTCCCAATCGACCGCCATCACCTTACAGTCTACGGGGAGGGTGATGAAAAAACTGGTTTGGGGGGGGGGGGGGATGAAATTTCTGCGGTAAAGGGCTTGCTCGTTGGTTGTCTGTACGATAATATCGGCGCCCAGTAAACGTTTCTAAAAAGAGTGTATAGAACGTTCTATTGGAGCCGCATGCAGCCGGTGGCCCTCGGCGATCACCAACCTACCAGGACCTGGCTAGTCGCGGCTTGTCCACCGCTATCAATTACACTCTAGCGGCAACGGCCATATCACGCTGAATACACCGGTTCTCGTCTGATCACCGAAGTTAAGCAGCGTCGAGCGCGGTCAGTACTTGGGAGGGAGACCACCTGGGAACACCGCGTGCCGTTGGCTACTCATTTATTTTCGCGGGATGGGATTTGCGTCTTTTAACAGGAAAATACCTTCATCCTATCATTTTGACGCTGCTTTTTTATGCAATTAAAAGTTCGCCCAGACGATAATATTATTTCGGTCAACTCTTGGCCTTTTTTTAACAACTGGCAGCATCTTTCCGTGAATAAAATACATGTTAGTATCAAAATTGAACAAAATAAAATGGCGAGAAAATTGGTTTTCATTTTATTCTACTTAAGGCTTGTACTTAAAATAGTACTAACTTACTTACTTACTTACTTACTTACTTACTTACTAACTAACTAACTAACTAACTAACTAACTAACTAACTAACTAATTAACTAACTAACTAACTAACTAACTAACTAATTAACTAACTAACTAACTAACTAACTAACTAACGTTTATCTCTAAACAAAAACATTTCCGCGGTAAAATCCACTCTGAAATGGCCTTTTCTGGTTTTGGAATGAAGTCCAAAGTTAAAATTTTATTAACAAATTCTAATTGTGAAATATATTTTTTGTTCTAAATTTTAATCTTAAATGTAATTTAAATAGTTGAATCTAAAAAAGGACTTTTGGAAAATGTTTTATAGAAGGTTTTATCATGGGACAGCCGCATGGATTAGGGGAGTAACCCAAAAATACAAAATATCAAAACAAACCACGAAATTAAATAATAAAACGGAGACAGAGATATATTTTTTAAACAAAATAATATAGCTAACTTTTATCTATTAATTGTTTTAGGTGATGTAGTTTATGTAAAATATAAAAATGAACCTTGGCACAATATAAATTTAATGTCATGTTTTATTGATACTTAGAAAAAGTAACAAACATTTCAAAAGTCAGATCTTTGAGATCATTATTAAAAAAATATAACATTTTAAATCCGAACTCCTCTATAAATATTAAAATTATAAATTCCTAATCTACTTTAACAAAAGATATATCATATTAAGTTTAATACTATTAATGTTAGGAATAATCATGACTTTGAGATAAATAGAACAAAAATGTTTAATTCCAAATATAGTTAATTATAGAGCAATATATAATAAATGATTTTGTACTTACCAAAAATAAGCCTTGCCACTTTATATCTTGGTAATGTAGCTGCCGCGGGCGGCGGGCCCCCGGCGGCGACTCACTGTCCACGGAAGACGGGAAGAGAGAAAAAATGGAGAGGGGCTTATTTCGTGTTTTCTCTTTACGCGGAACATCTTGGCTGGAACCCAATGACCTAAAAATGAGGGGCGCGCTGTCTCTACCCACCATACCGAAACCCGCGAATTTACGTTATGAAAACCGGTTCCTTCAGCCAACCACTTAGAACATGCACGATTTACGAACCTTGGGTTACGAATAAAACCACAGGAATAACACAGAACAACCTCTTTTCGCGCCTTTATTTTACCCCTCTTACTTGCCTCCCGCTCGTCGGCCATTGCCTCTGCCCTAAACGGGGAGTCTAGCATCCACTCCTTGGGTATCCATAATGGAGGAGAGGACTGAAAGGGGGAAAACCAAGCATGGACGCGCCCAGGAAAATACCAAGGAGGATAGGAAGGGAGGCGAAGTAGGAGGGATGAACGCGGCAGCATCCTTGTAAGAAGCTTAGCGGCGGGAAAATTTCGGAAAAATGGCGGCTAGACGTAGCGTAGCTGCCGCAATCTTGCCGCCATTCATCCCTCCTACTTCGCCTCCCTTCCTATCCTCCGTGAAAATACCGCGAAAAAGAGTGTATAACTAGGTAAAAGAAAATTCAAAAACTGGAATCTTTCCGATTCTTCATTATTAACTATTCGACAATAAGGATTTTACCACTTATGACGTCAGAGGGGCAATATATTATAATAAAGAAATATATATAAAGACAGCCAAATAACATTTCCCGGAAATACTGTGTTGCGCAGTGCGCCATTATAAGAGCGTTTGATTTTTGATTTCAAGAGAGAAGTGGGCCGATCCCGGATTTACTGCAATACCAGGCCGACCCGTGGCGGAGGTGGAGCAAGCTCCGACCACTCCGCCGCCGTCCAAAAATAAGTTTAATATCTTGGGCCCCGATGGGACCCGTATCAGATATTAAGCTGATAAGAACAGATACTTTTAATTGTTTATTAAAAGCTTCGTTGTTTTTTACATTGGACATTTTTACATTTTTTATATGTGTTCGCGTTTTAAATTAATTAAATTATCGCGAAACAGAGTCAAGTTCATAGTCAAGGTAAGTATACACTTTTGTTATAGGTTTTTAAGCATATAACTAATTTTCCTTTTTTTTTTTCAGGTTTAAAACAAAAGGAGTTGAGTAAAGTTAAAAACTTTTAAAACAAAACACTATAAATGATCGAGATAAAAACTAAAAAAGGTGGCAAATAAAATATATGAACAATACATTAAAATATACTTTAAAAAAAGCATATTAAAAGGCATCAGAATTATATTTACAAAACTCAGTATGTGACGTATTCTATATACAAATCTTGTTCTGGCGTGGATTTGGTGGCACTGGCGAAAGTCTTCTTCTCGTCGTTCAGGGTCTTTCCCTTCTTGGCAGCAATTCCTGGAGAGTTGGACATGCGTCGTTTTGAAAATTTTTCCTGTTCCTTGCTGACGATCTTTAAATACAGCTGTTTCCTGGTTTCGGTTGTTCCGTTCATGGTCTCGAGGTGTTCTTTCAATGATTGAAGTTGCGCTTGTGAATAATTGCTGATGGTTTCTAGAGCTTTTGGGTTGACGTATGAGTCCTGGGGGTCGCTGGGTGGTGCCTCTTGTGGTGTTGCTGCTTCTGCTAATGGATCGTGTTCTTTAGCAGAAGTACTGTTGAGTGGCTCCTGGACGCGCTCGGGCTGTTCCTTTGGAGACTCTTTCTGGCCTTCCTCCATGGGTTGGTTCTGCTCTGCTAGTCGGGCTCGTTTGACTTCACACGTGGAAGAGTTGTGACCTTCTTCGTCGCAAAAAAAGCATTTTTTGACGACGCCTGTGTAGTATATTAGTGCCCTGCTTCGTCCAAAAAAGAGGACATTCGGGATAGTTTTGCTCATGATTATTTTTACCGAACGGTCACCATTTTTTAAACCTTTTAATTCGGGGTATTCATCCAGACGGTGGGCTTTGATGGTTCCATATTGTCGTAGTGTGGTAAGTATTGCGTCCCACTGTATCCAGGAGGGGAGGTTCTTTATTGTGAGCCAGACACCGTCGTCTTCGATGCTGGTAATCTTGCATAGTTTTTCGTTGATGGACAGCTCTCCATAGGAGACAGCTTGCTGGAGGAAGGCCAGAGTGGTAAAGGTGAGTAGGTAACAACTTTTTCCAACAGGTTGAAGAGTCTCCAAGCACTGTGGTCCAAGTTTTTCGTAGAAGGTCCGAGCGACGTCCAGGAATCCGGCGTCGACTTCAAGCCGGGCAGTCCGTTTTTTTACCTCTGCAGCCATTAAGGCTGTGGAGAGGTCGTCGGTTGAAGGTAAGTCCCAAGAAGGAACGGCGTCAAAAGGTAATGGCAGGAGTCAGCCAAGTCAGGATACGGCGTAGTGACCAGGAACAGCAGCGACAGGTAAGTCTCAGCAGGACCAGGACCAGGAACAGCAGCGGAGTCAGGAACAGCAGAGGAACCGGAAACAGCAGCGGCAGCTTCAGAAGCAGGAACAGGAACAGGAACGTCAGGATACCGGCAGGTAAGTCAGCATCGCAGGAACTAGCTGTATAGCTGGAAAACTCGCTTGACGGCCTTTCGGCCAAGATTTCAGCGAAATAGCTGGGAACAGATACTACACTTTGATCTTAGCCAAAAGGCCGAGAAGCGATAACCCGCTAGGAGCCGTCACTGTTTAACAAAGTAAAAAGAGAGAATTCGAGCATTTCAAATATTTCATAATTACGTCACCGAATGTTGGTCCTGGTGGGAGATGACAACGTTTGTAGCCATCGCGCGAACAAAGGAGAAGACGATATCTTGAATCCGTGAAATAGAGGTACACCGCCAGGCCCGGACTGGCACTTTTGGGGTCATCGGCTAGAGACAGTAGAGTGGGCCACTTTACCGGGCCGTATGGAAAAAAAATCTAAATGGTGGTTTATAGGACCATAAATAACGTATTAAGTGTACTAGATTCTACGTGAAACGTCAAACGCGTTTAAATGACCATTTAGGAAAAATTTATTATAAGCGAATAGAGCGTTCTATAAAAGTGGACCATAACCGGTCACTTTTCATACAGACTATAGAGCTGGTTCAGCAGGACTAACAACTTTTGTTATTCTTTGGTTTAAGAGAATTCGGCTTATGTCCTGTCTTTATATGAATATTTTAGAGACGTACCTTTTAGGAGTTGTAGGAGGCACCCTAGGTGTTGAAGTATGTTTGGGGTTAAGGATATTTTCATGATCTAAGTTTCATCTTAAACACGTGGATTTGGGACTAGTATTTTCTAGAATTTTGCTTATTTGCCATCATACATTTATTACAAAAATCATTTAAAATAAGAAAAAAGGCGCGGAAAGCAAAGCCGGAAATATGTGAAGCCTAGGCTAGCAACTACGCTACTAATAAAAATTGACTGCTCTCAATTTCTTACGGGTTTGCCAGATAAATATATTTCTCTAAGACGAAAAACCGGCCAAACCTTCACCTCCTCCGAACTCCAAAGGGGGAAAGCACACCACACCAATTTTATAGATTCGTAAACGCGCCTTCCCAATCGACCGCCATCACCTTACAGTCTACGGGGAGGGTGATGAAAAAACTGGTTTGGGGGGGGGGGGGGATGAAATTTCTGCGGTAAAGGGCTTGCTCGTTGGTTGTCTGTACGATAATATCGGCGCCCAGTAAACGTTTCTAAAAAGAGTGTATAGAACGTTCTATTGGAGCCGCATGCAGCCGGTGGCCCTCGGCGATCACCAACCTACCAGGACCTGGCTAGTCGCGGCTTGTCCACCGCTATCAATTACACTCTAGCGGCAACGGCCATATCACGCTGAATACACCGGTTCTCGTCTGATCACCGAAGTTAAGCAGCGTCGAGCGCGGTCAGTACTTGGGAGGGAGACCACCTGGGAACACCGCGTGCCGTTGGCTACTCATTTATTTTCGCGGGATGGGATTTGCGTCTTTTAACAGGAAAATACCTTCATCCTATCATTTTGACGCTGCTTTTTTATGCAATTAAAAGTTCGCCCAGACGATAATATTATTTCGGTCAACTCTTGGCCTTTTTTTAACAACTGGCAGCATCTTTCCGTGAATAAAATACATGTTAGTATCAAAATTGAACAAAATAAAATGGCGAGAAAATTGGTTTTCATTTTATTCTACTTAAGGCTTGTACTTAAAATAGTACTAACTTACTTACTTACTTACTTACTTACTTACTTACTAACTAACTAACTAACTAACTAACTAACTAACTAACTAACTAACTAATTAACTAACTAACTAACTAACTAACTAATTAACTAACTAACTAACTAACTAACTAACTAACGTTTATCTCTAAACAAAAACATTTCCGCGGTAAAATCCACTCTGAAATGGCCTTTTCTGGTTTTGGAATGAAGTCCAAAGTTAAAATTTTATTAACAAATTCTAATTGTGAAATATATTTTTTGTTCTAAATTTTAATCTTAAATGTAATTTAAATAGTTGAATCTAAAAAAGGACTTTTGGAAAATGTTTTATAGAAGGTTTTATCATGGGACAGCCGCATGGATTAGGGGAGTAACCCAAAAATACAAAATATCAAAACAAACCACGAAATTAAATAATAAAACGGAGACAGAGATATATTTTTTAAACAAAATAATATAGCTAACTTTTATCTATTAATTGTTTTAGGTGATGTAGTTTATGTAAAATATAAAAATGAACCTTGGCACAATATAAATTTAATGTCATGTTTTATTGATACTTAGAAAAAGTAACAAACATTTCAAAAGTCAGATCTTTGAGATCATTATTAAAAAAATATAACATTTTAAATCCGAACTCCTCTATAAATATTAAAATTATAAATTCCTAATCTACTTTAACAAAAGATATATCATATTAAGTTTAATACTATTAATGTTAGGAATAATCATGACTTTGAGATAAATAGAACAAAAATGTTTAATTCCAAATATAGTTAATTATAGAGCAATATATAATAAATGATTTTGTACTTACCAAAAATAAGCCTTGCCACTTTATATCTTGGTAATGTAGCTGCCGCGGGCGGCGGGCCCCCGGCGGCGACTCACTGTCCACGGAAGACGGGAAGAGAGAAAAAATGGAGAGGGGCTTATTTCGTGTTTTCTCTTTACGCGGAACATCTTGGCTGGAACCCAATGACCTAAAAATGAGGGGCGCGCTGTCTCTACCCACCATACCGAAACCCGCGAATTTACGTTATGAAAACCGGTTCCTTCAGCCAACCACTTAGAACATGCACGATTTACGAACCTTGGGTTACGAATAAAACCACAGGAATAACACAGAACAACCTCTTTTCGCGCCTTTATTTTACCCCTCTTACTTGCCTCCCGCTCGTCGGCCATTGCCTCTGCCCTAAACGGGGAGTCTAGCATCCACTCCTTGGGTATCCATAATGGAGGAGAGGACTGAAAGGGGGAAAACCAAGCATGGACGCGCCCAGGAAAATACCAAGGAGGATAGGAAGGGAGGCGAAGTAGGAGGGATGAACGCGGCAGCATCCTTGTAAGAAGCTTAGCGGCGGGAAAATTTCGGAAAAATGGCGGCTAGACGTAGCGTAGCTGCCGCAATCTTGCCGCCATTCATCCCTCCTACTTCGCCTCCCTTCCTATCCTCCGTGAAAATACCGCGAAAAAGAGTGTATAACTAGGTAAAAGAAAATTCAAAAACTGGAATCTTTCCGATTCTTCATTATTAACTATTCGACAATAAGGATTTTACCACTTATGACGTCAGAGGGGCAATATATTATAATAAAGAAATATATATAAAGACAGCCAAATAACATTTCCCGGAAATACTGTGTTGCGCAGTGCGCCATTATAAGAGCGTTTGATTTTTGATTTCAAGAGAGAAGTGGGCCGATCCCGGATTTACTGCAATACCAGGCCGACCCGTGGCGGAGGTGGAGCAAGCTCCGACCACTCCGCCGCCGTCCAAAAATAAGTTTAATATCTTGGGCCCCGATGGGACCCGTATCAGATATTAAGCTGATAAGAACAGATACTACACTTTGATCTTAGCCAAAAGGCCGAGAAGCGATAACCCGCTAGGAGCCGTCACTGTTTAACAAAGTAAAAAGAGAGAATTCGAGCATTTCAAATATTTCATAATTACGTCACCGAATGTTGGTCCTGGTGGGAGATGACAACGTTTGTAGCCATCGCGCGAACAAAGGAGAAGACGATATCTTGAATCCGTGAAATAGAGGTACACCGCCAGGCCCGGACTGGCACTTTTGGGGTCATCGGCTAGAGACAGTAGAGTGGGCCACTTTACCGGGCCGTATGGAAAAAAAATCTAAATGGTGGTTTATAGGACCATAAATAACGTATTAAGTGTACTAGATTCTACGTGAAACGTCAAACGCGTTTAAATGACCATTTAGGAAAAATTTATTATAAGCGAATAGAGCGTTCTATAAAAGTGGACCATAACCGGTCACTTTTCATACAGACTATAGAGCTGGTTCAGCAGGACTAACAACTTTTGTTATTCTTTGGTTTAAGAGAATTCGGCTTATGTCCTGTCTTTATATGAATATTTTAGAGACGTACCTTTTAGGAGTTGTAGGAGGCACCCTAGGTGTTGAAGTATGTTTGGGGTTAAGGATATTTTCATGATCTAAGTTTCATCTTAAACACGTGGATTTGGGACTAGTATTTTCTAGAATTTTGCTTATTTGCCATCATACATTTATTACAAAAATCATTTAAAATAAGAAAAAAGGCGCGGAAAGCAAAGCCGGAAATATGTGAAGCCTAGGCTAGCAACTACGCTACTAATAAAAATTGACTGCTCTCAATTTCTTACGGGTTTGCCAGATAAATATATTTCTCTAAGACGAAAAACCGGCCAAACCTTCACCTCCTCCGAACTCCAAAGGGGGAAAGCACACCACACCAATTTTATAGATTCGTAAACGCGCCTTCCCAATCGACCGCCATCACCTTACAGTCTACGGGGAGGGTGATGAAAAAACTGGTTTGGGGGGGGGGGATGAAATTTCTGCGGTAAAGGGCTTGCTCGTTGGTTGTCTGTACGATAATATCGGCGCCCAGTAAACGTTTCTAAAAAGAGTGTATAGAACGTTCTATTGGAGCCGCATGCAGCCGGTGGCCCTCGGCGATCACCAACCTACCAGGACCTGGCTAGTCGCGGCTTGTCCACCGCTATCAATTACACTCTAGCGGCAACGGCCATATCACGCTGAATACACCGGTTCTCGTCTGATCACCGAAGTTAAGCAGCGTCGAGCGCGGTCAGTACTTGGGAGGGAGACCACCTGGGAACACCGCGTGCCGTTGGCTACTCATTTATTTTCGCGGGATGGGATTTGCGTCTTTTAACAGGAAAATACCTTCATCCTATCATTTTGACGCTGCTTTTTTATGCAATTAAAAGTTCGCCCAGACGATAATATTATTTCGGTCAACTCTTGGCCTTTTTTTAACAACTGGCAGCATCTTTCCGTGAATAAAATACATGTTAGTATCAAAATTGAACAAAATAAAATGGCGAGAAAATTGGTTTTCATTTTATTCTACTTAAGGCTTGTACTTAAAATAGTACTAACTTACTTACTTACTTACTTACTTACTTACTTACTAACTAACTAACTAACTAACTAACTAACTAACTAACTAACTAACTAATTAACTAACTAACTAACTAACTAACTAATTAACTAACTAACTAACTAACTAACTAACTAACGTTTATCTCTAAACAAAAACATTTCCGCGGTAAAATCCACTCTGAAATGGCCTTTTCTGGTTTTGGAATGAAGTCCAAAGTTAAAATTTTATTAACAAATTCTAATTGTGAAATATATTTTTTGTTCTAAATTTTAATCTTAAATGTAATTTAAATAGTTGAATCTAAAAAAGGACTTTTGGAAAATGTTTTATAGAAGGTTTTATCATGGGACAGCCGCATGGATTAGGGGAGTAACCCAAAAATACAAAATATCAAAACAAACCACGAAATTAAATAATAAAACGGAGACAGAGATATATTTTTTAAACAAAATAATATAGCTAACTTTTATCTATTAATTGTTTTAGGTGATGTAGTTTATGTAAAATATAAAAATGAACCTTGGCACAATATAAATTTAATGTCATGTTTTATTGATACTTAGAAAAAGTAACAAACATTTCAAAAGTCAGATCTTTGAGATCATTATTAAAAAAATATAACATTTTAAATCCGAACTCCTCTATAAATATTAAAATTATAAATTCCTAATCTACTTTAACAAAAGATATATCATATTAAGTTTAATACTATTAATGTTAGGAATAATCATGACTTTGAGATAAATAGAACAAAAATGTTTAATTCCAAATATAGTTAATTATAGAGCAATATATAATAAATGATTTTGTACTTACCAAAAATAAGCCTTGCCACTTTATATCTTGGTAATGTAGCTGCCGCGGGCGGCGGGCCCCCGGCGGCGACTCACTGTCCACGGAAGACGGGAAGAGAGAAAAAATGGAGAGGGGCTTATTTCGTGTTTTCTCTTTACGCGGAACATCTTGGCTGGAACCCAATGACCTAAAAATGAGGGGCGCGCTGTCTCTACCCACCATACCGAAACCCGCGAATTTACGTTATGAAAACCGGTTCCTTCAGCCAACCACTTAGAACATGCACGATTTACGAACCTTGGGTTACGAATAAAACCACAGGAATAACACAGAACAACCTCTTTTCGCGCCTTTATTTTACCCCTCTTACTTGCCTCCCGCTCGTCGGCCATTGCCTCTGCCCTAAACGGGGAGTCTAGCATCCACTCCTTGGGTATCCATAATGGAGGAGAGGACTGAAAGGGGGAAAACCAAGCATGGACGCGCCCAGGAAAATACCAAGGAGGATAGGAAGGGAGGCGAAGTAGGAGGGATGAACGCGGCAGCATCCTTGTAAGAAGCTTAGCGGCGGGAAAATTTCGGAAAAATGGCGGCTAGACGTAGCGTAGCTGCCGCAATCTTGCCGCCATTCATCCCTCCTACTTCGCCTCCCTTCCTATCCTCCGTGAAAATACCGCGAAAAAGAGTGTATAACTAGGTAAAAGAAAATTCAAAAACTGGAATCTTTCCGATTCTTCATTATTAACTATTCGACAATAAGGATTTTACCACTTATGACGTCAGAGGGGCAATATATTATAATAAAGAAATATATATAAAGACAGCCAAATAACATTTCCCGGAAATACTGTGTTGCGCAGTGCGCCATTATAAGAGCGTTTGATTTTTGATTTCAAGAGAGAAGTGGGCCGATCCCGGATTTACTGCAATACCAGGCCGACCCGTGGCGGAGGTGGAGCAAGCTCCGACCACTCCGCCGCCGTCCAAAAATAAGTTTAATATCTTGGGCCCCGATGGGACCCGTATCAGATATTAAGCTGATAAGAACAGATACTTTTAATTGTTTATTAAAAGCTTCGTTGTTTTTTACATTGGACATTTTTACATTTTTTATATGTGTTCGCGTTTTAAATTAATTAAATTATCGCGAAACAGAGTCAAGTTCATAGTCAAGGTAAGTATACACTTTTGTTATAGGTTTTTAAGCATATAACTAATTTTCTTTTTTTTTTTTTTTTCAGGTTTAAAACAAAAGGAGTTGAGTAAAGTTAAAAACTTTTAAAACAAAACACTATAAATGATCGAGATAAAAACTAAAAAAGGTGGCAAATAAAATATATGAACAATACATTAAAATATACTTTAAAAAAAAGCATATTAAAAGGCATCAGAAATATATTTACAAAACTCAGTATGTGACGTATTCTATATACAAATCTTGTTCTGGCGTGGATTTGGTGGCACTGGCGAAAGTCTTCTTCTCGTCGTTCAGGGTCTTTCCCTTCTTGGCAGCAATTCCTGGAGAGTTGGACATGCGTCGTTTTGAAAATTTTTCCTGTTCCTTGCTGACGATCTTTAAATACAGCTGTTTCCTGGTTTCGGTTGTTCCGTTCATGGTCTCGAGGTGTTCTTTCAATGATTGAAGTTGCGCTTGTGAATAATTGCTGATGGTTTCTAGAGCTTTTGGGTTGACGTATGAGTCCTGGGGGTCGCTGGGTGGTGCCTCTTGTGGTGTTGCTGCTTCTGCTAATGGATCGTGTTCTTTAGCAGAAGTACTGTTGAGTGGCTCCTGGACGCGCTCGGGCTGTTCCTTTGGAGACTCTTTCTGGCCTTCCTCCATGGGTTGGTTCTGCTCTGCTAGTCGGGCTCGTTTGACTTCACACGTGGAAGAGTTGTGACCTTCTTCGTCGCAAAAAAAGCATTTTTTGACGACGCCTGTGTAGTATATTAGTGCCCTGCTTCGTCCAAAAAAGAGGACATTCGGGATAGTTTTGCTCATGATTATTTTTACTGAACGGTCACCATTTTTTAAACCTTTTAATTCGGGGTATTCATCCAGACGGTGGGCTTTGATGGTTCCATATTGTCGTAGTGTGGTAAGTATTGCGTCCCACTGTATCCAGGAGGGGAGGTTCTTTATTGTGAGCCAGACACCGTCGTCTTCGATGCTGGTAATCTTGCATAGTTTTTCGTTGATGGACAGCTCTCCATAGGAGACAGCTTGCTGGAGGAAGGCCAGAGTGGTAAAGGTGAGTAGGTAACAACTTTTTCCAACAGGTTGAAGAGTCTCCAAGCACTGTGGTCCAAGTTTTTCGTAGAAGGTCCGAGCGACGTCCAGGAATCCGGCGTCGACTTCAAGCCGGGCAGTCCGTTTTTTTACCTCTGCAGCCATTAAGGCTGTGGAGAGGTCGTCGGTTGAAGGTAAGTCCCAAGAAGGAACGGCGTCAAAAGGTAATGGCAGGAGTCAGCCAAGTCAGGATACGGCGTAGTGACCAGGAACAGCAGCGACAGGTAAGTCTCAGCAGGACCAGGACCAGGAACAGCAGCGGAGTCAGGAACAGCAGAGGAACCGGAAACAGCAGCGGCAGCTTCAGAAGCAGGAACAGGAACAGGAACGTCAGGATACCGGCAGGTAAGTCAGCATCGCAGGAACTAGCTGTATAGCTGGAAAACTCGCTTGACGGCCTTTCGGCCAAGATTTCAGCGAAATAGCTGGGAACAGATACTACACTTTGATCTTAGCCAAAAGGCCGAGAACAGATACTACACTTTGATCTTAGCCAAAAGGCCGAGAAGCGATAACCCGCTAGGAGCCGTCACTGTTTAACAAAGTAAAAAGAGAGAATTCGAGCATTTCAAATATTTCATAATTACGTCACCGAATGTTGGTCCTGGTGGGAGATGACAACGTTTGTAGCCATCGCGCGAACAAAGGAGAAGACGATATCTTGAATCCGTGAAATAGAGGTACACCGCCAGGCCCGGACTGGCACTTTTGGGGTCATCGGCTAGAGACAGTAGAGTGGGCCACTTTACCGGGCCGTATGGAAAAAAAATCTAAATGGTGGTTTATAGGACCATAAATAACGTATTAAGTGTACTAGATTCTACGTGAAACGTCAAACGCGTTTAAATGACCATTTAGGAAAAATTTATTATAAGCGAATAGAGCGTTCTATAAAAGTGGACCATAACCGGTCACTTTTCATACAGACTATAGAGCTGGTTCAGCAGGACTAACAACTTTTGTTATTCTTTGGTTTAAGAGAATTCGGCTTATGTCCTGTCTTTATATGAATATTTTAGAGACGTACCTTTTAGGAGTTGTAGGAGGCACCCTAGGTGTTGAAGTATGTTTGGGGTTAAGGATATTTTCATGATCTAAGTTTCATCTTAAACACGTGGATTTGGGACTAGTATTTTCTAGAATTTTGCTTATTTGCCATCATACATTTATTACAAAAATCATTTAAAATAAGAAAAAAGGCGCGGAAAGCAAAGCCGGAAATATGTGAAGCCTAGGCTAGCAACTACGCTACTAATAAAAATTGACTGCTCTCAATTTCTTACGGGTTTGCCAGATAAATATATTTCTCTAAGACGAAAAACCGGCCAAACCTTCACCTCCTCCGAACTCCAAAGGGGGAAAGCACACCACACCAATTTTATAGATTCGTAAACGCGCCTTCCCAATCGACCGCCATCACCTTACAGTCTACGGGGAGGGTGATGAAAAAACTGGTTTGGGGGGGGGGGGGGGGATGAAATTTCTGCGGTAAAGGGCTTGCTCGTTGGTTGTCTGTACGATAATATCGGCGCCCAGTAAACGTTTCTAAAAAGAGTGTATAGAACGTTCTATTGGAGCCGCATGCAGCCGGTGGCCCTCGGCGATCACCAACCTACCAGGACCTGGCTAGTCGCGGCTTGTCCACCGCTATCAATTACACTCTAGCGGCAACGGCCATATCACGCTGAATACACCGGTTCTCGTCTGATCACCGAAGTTAAGCAGCGTCGAGCGCGGTCAGTACTTGGGAGGGAGACCACCTGGGAACACCGCGTGCCGTTGGCTACTCATTTATTTTCGCGGGATGGGATTTGCGTCTTTTAACAGGAAAATACCTTCATCCTATCATTTTGACGCTGCTTTTTTATGCAATTAAAAGTTCGCCCAGACGATAATATTATTTCGGTCAACTCTTGGCCTTTTTTTAACAACTGGCAGCATCTTTCCGTGAATAAAATACATGTTAGTATCAAAATTGAACAAAATAAAATGGCGAGAAAATTGGTTTTCATTTTATTCTACTTAAGGCTTGTACTTAAAATAGTACTAACTTACTTACTTACTTACTTACTTACTTACTTACTAACTAACTAACTAACTAACTAACTAACTAACTAACTAACTAACTAATTAACTAACTAACTAACTAACTAACTAATTAACTAACTAACTAACTAACTAACTAACTAACGTTTATCTCTAAACAAAAACATTTCCGCGGTAAAATCCACTCTGAAATGGCCTTTTCTGGTTTTGGAATGAAGTCCAAAGTTAAAATTTTATTAACAAATTCTAATTGTGAAATATATTTTTTGTTCTAAATTTTAATCTTAAATGTAATTTAAATAGTTGAATCTAAAAAAGGACTTTTGGAAAATGTTTTATAGAAGGTTTTATCATGGGACAGCCGCATGGATTAGGGGAGTAACCCAAAAATACAAAATATCAAAACAAACCACGAAATTAAATAATAAAACGGAGACAGAGATATATTTTTTAAACAAAATAATATAGCTAACTTTTATCTATTAATTGTTTTAGGTGATGTAGTTTATGTAAAATATAAAAATGAACCTTGGCACAATATAAATTTAATGTCATGTTTTATTGATACTTAGAAAAAGTAACAAACATTTCAAAAGTCAGATCTTTGAGATCATTATTAAAAAAATATAACATTTTAAATCCGAACTCCTCTATAAATATTAAAATTATAAATTCCTAATCTACTTTAACAAAAGATATATCATATTAAGTTTAATACTATTAATGTTAGGAATAATCATGACTTTGAGATAAATAGAACAAAAATGTTTAATTCCAAATATAGTTAATTATAGAGCAATATATAATAAATGATTTTGTACTTACCAAAAATAAGCCTTGCCACTTTATATCTTGGTAATGTAGCTGCCGCGGGCGGCGGGCCCCCGGCGGCGACTCACTGTCCACGGAAGACGGGAAGAGAGAAAAAATGGAGAGGGGCTTATTTCGTGTTTTCTCTTTACGCGGAACATCTTGGCTGGAACCCAATGACCTAAAAATGAGGGGCGCGCTGTCTCTACCCACCATACCGAAACCCGCGAATTTACGTTATGAAAACCGGTTCCTTCAGCCAACCACTTAGAACATGCACGATTTACGAACCTTGGGTTACGAATAAAACCACAGGAATAACACAGAACAACCTCTTTTCGCGCCTTTATTTTACCCCTCTTACTTGCCTCCCGCTCGTCGGCCATTGCCTCTGCCCTAAACGGGGAGTCTAGCATCCACTCCTTGGGTATCCATAATGGAGGAGAGGACTGAAAGGGGGAAAACCAAGCATGGACGCGCCCAGGAAAATACCAAGGAGGATAGGAAGGGAGGCGAAGTAGGAGGGATGAACGCGGCAGCATCCTTGTAAGAAGCTTAGCGGCGGGAAAATTTCGGAAAAATGGCGGCTAGACGTAGCGTAGCTGCCGCAATCTTGCCGCCATTCATCCCTCCTACTTCGCCTCCCTTCCTATCCTCCGTGAAAATACCGCGAAAAAGAGTGTATAACTAGGTAAAAGAAAATTCAAAAACTGGAATCTTTCCGATTCTTCATTATTAACTATTCGACAATAAGGATTTTACCACTTATGACGTCAGAGGGGCAATATATTATAATAAAGAAATATATATAAAGACAGCCAAATAACATTTCCCGGAAATACTGTGTTGCGCAGTGCGCCATTATAAGAGCGTTTGATTTTTGATTTCAAGAGAGAAGTGGGCCGATCCCGGATTTACTGCAATACCAGGCCGACCCGTGGCGGAGGTGGAGCAAGCTCCGACCACTCCGCCGCCGTCCAAAAATAAGTTTAATATCTTGGGCCCCGATGGGACCCGTATCAGATATTAAGCTGATAAGAACAGATACTACACTTTGATCTTAGCCAAAAGGCCGAGAAGCGATAACCCGCTAGGAGCCGTCACTGTTTAACAAAGTAAAAAGAGAGAATTCGAGCATTTCAAATATTTCATAATTACGTCACCGAATGTTGGTCCTGGTGGGAGATGACAACGTTTGTAGCCATCGCGCGAACAAAGGAGAAGACGATATCTTGAATCCGTGAAATAGAGGTACACCGCCAGGCCCGGACTGGCACTTTTGGGGTCATCGGCTAGAGACAGTAGAGTGGGCCACTTTACCGGGCCGTATGGAAAAAAAATCTAAATGGTGGTTTATAGGACCATAAATAACGTATTAAGTGTACTAGATTCTACGTGAAACGTCAAACGCGTTTAAATGACCATTTAGGAAAAATTTATTATAAGCGAATAGAGCGTTCTATAAAAGTGGACCATAACCGGTCACTTTTCATACAGACTATAGAGCTGGTTCAGCAGGACTAACAACTTTTGTTATTCTTTGGTTTAAGAGAATTCGGCTTATGTCCTGTCTTTATATGAATATTTTAGAGACGTACCTTTTAGGAGTTGTAGGAGGCACCCTAGGTGTTGAAGTATGTTTGGGGTTAAGGATATTTTCATGATCTAAGTTTCATCTTAAACACGTGGATTTGGGACTAGTATTTTCTAGAATTTTGCTTATTTGCCATCATACATTTATTACAAAAATCATTTAAAATAAGAAAAAAGGCGCGGAAAGCAAAGCCGGAAATATGTGAAGCCTAGGCTAGCAACTACGCTACTAATAAAAATTGACTGCTCTCAATTTCTTACGGGTTTGCCAGATAAATATATTTCTCTAAGACGAAAAACCGGCCAAACCTTCACCTCCTCCGAACTCCAAAGGGGGAAAGCACACCACACCAATTTTATAGATTCGTAAACGCGCCTTCCCAATCGACCGCCATCACCTTACAGTCTACGGGGAGGGTGATGAAAAAACTGGTTTGGGGGGGGGGGGGATGAAATTTCTGCGGTAAAGGGCTTGCTCGTTGGTTGTCTGTACGATAATATCGGCGCCCAGTAAACGTTTCTAAAAAGAGTGTATAGAACGTTCTATTGGAGCCGCATGCAGCCGGTGGCCCTCGGCGATCACCAACCTACCAGGACCTGGCTAGTCGCGGCTTGTCCACCGCTATCAATTACACTCTAGCGGCAACGGCCATATCACGCTGAATACACCGGTTCTCGTCTGATCACCGAAGTTAAGCAGCGTCGAGCGCGGTCAGTACTTGGGAGGGAGACCACCTGGGAACACCGCGTGCCGTTGGCTACTCATTTATTTTCGCGGGATGGGATTTGCGTCTTTTAACAGGAAAATACCTTCATCCTATCATTTTGACGCTGCTTTTTTATGCAATTAAAAGTTCGCCCAGACGATAATATTATTTCGGTCAACTCTTGGCCTTTTTTTAACAACTGGCAGCATCTTTCCGTGAATAAAATACATGTTAGTATCAAAATTGAACAAAATAAAATGGCGAGAAAATTGGTTTTCATTTTATTCTACTTAAGGCTTGTACTTAAAATAGTACTAACTTACTTACTTACTTACTTACTTACTTACTTACTAACTAACTAACTAACTAACTAACTAACTAACTAACTAACTAACTAATTAACTAACTAACTAACTAACTAACTAATTAACTAACTAACTAACTAACTAACTAACTAACGTTTATCTCTAAACAAAAACATTTCCGCGGTAAAATCCACTCTGAAATGGCCTTTTCTGGTTTTGGAATGAAGTCCAAAGTTAAAATTTTATTAACAAATTCTAATTGTGAAATATATTTTTTGTTCTAAATTTTAATCTTAAATGTAATTTAAATAGTTGAATCTAAAAAAGGACTTTTGGAAAATGTTTTATAGAAGGTTTTATCATGGGACAGCCGCATGGATTAGGGGAGTAACCCAAAAATACAAAATATCAAAACAAACCACGAAATTAAATAATAAAACGGAGACAGAGATATATTTTTTAAACAAAATAATATAGCTAACTTTTATCTATTAATTGTTTTAGGTGATGTAGTTTATGTAAAATATAAAAATGAACCTTGGCACAATATAAATTTAATGTCATGTTTTATTGATACTTAGAAAAAGTAACAAACATTTCAAAAGTCAGATCTTTGAGATCATTATTAAAAAAATATAACATTTTAAATCCGAACTCCTCTATAAATATTAAAATTATAAATTCCTAATCTACTTTAACAAAAGATATATCATATTAAGTTTAATACTATTAATGTTAGGAATAATCATGACTTTGAGATAAATAGAACAAAAATGTTTAATTCCAAATATAGTTAATTATAGAGCAATATATAATAAATGATTTTGTACTTACCAAAAATAAGCCTTGCCACTTTATATCTTGGTAATGTAGCTGCCGCGGGCGGCGGGCCCCCGGCGGCGACTCACTGTCCACGGAAGACGGGAAGAGAGAAAAAATGGAGAGGGGCTTATTTCGTGTTTTCTCTTTACGCGGAACATCTTGGCTGGAACCCAATGACCTAAAAATGAGGGGCGCGCTGTCTCTACCCACCATACCGAAACCCGCGAATTTACGTTATGAAAACCGGTTCCTTCAGCCAACCACTTAGAACATGCACGATTTACGAACCTTGGGTTACGAATAAAACCACAGGAATAACACAGAACAACCTCTTTTCGCGCCTTTATTTTACCCCTCTTACTTGCCTCCCGCTCGTCGGCCATTGCCTCTGCCCTAAACGGGGAGTCTAGCATCCACTCCTTGGGTATCCATAATGGAGGAGAGGACTGAAAGGGGGAAAACCAAGCATGGACGCGCCCAGGAAAATACCAAGGAGGATAGGAAGGGAGGCGAAGTAGGAGGGATGAACGCGGCAGCATCCTTGTAAGAAGCTTAGCGGCGGGAAAATTTCGGAAAAATGGCGGCTAGACGTAGCGTAGCTGCCGCAATCTTGCCGCCATTCATCCCTCCTACTTCGCCTCCCTTCCTATCCTCCGTGAAAATACCGCGAAAAAGAGTGTATAACTAGGTAAAAGAAAATTCAAAAACTGGAATCTTTCCGATTCTTCATTATTAACTATTCGACAATAAGGATTTTACCACTTATGACGTCAGAGGGGCAATATATTATAATAAAGAAATATATATAAAGACAGCCAAATAACATTTCCCGGAAATACTGTGTTGCGCAGTGCGCCATTATAAGAGCGTTTGATTTTTGATTTCAAGAGAGAAGTGGGCCGATCCCGGATTTACTGCAATACCAGGCCGACCCGTGGCGGAGGTGGAGCAAGCTCCGACCACTCCGCCGCCGTCCAAAAATAAGTTTAATATCTTGGGCCCCGATGGGACCCGTATCAGATATTAAGCTGATAAGAACAGATACTTTTAATTGTTTATTAAAAGCTTCGTTGTTTTTTACATTGGACATTTTTACATTTTTTATATGTGTTCGCGTTTTAAATTAATTAAATTATCGCGAAACAGAGTCAAGTTCATAGTCAAGGTAAGTATACAATTTTGTTATAGGTTTTTAAGCATATAACTAATTTTCTTTTTTTTTTTTTTTTTCAGGTTTAAAACAAAAGGAGTTGAGTAAAGTTAAAAACTTTTAAAACAAAACACTATAAATGATCGAGATAAAAACTAAAAAAGGTGGCAAATAAAATATATGAACAATACATTAAAATATACTTTAAAAAAAAGCATATTAAAAGGCATCAGAAATATATTTACAAAACTCAGTATGTGACGTATTCTATATACAAATCTTGTTCTGGCGTGGATTTGGTGGCACTGGCGAAAGTCTTCTTCTCGTCGTTCAGGGTCTTTCCCTTCTTGGCAGCAATTCCTGGAGAGTTGGACATGCGTCGTTTTGAAAATTTTTCCTGTTCCTTGCTGACGATCTTTAAATACAGCTGTTTCCTGGTTTCGGTTGTTCCGTTCATGGTCTCGAGGTGTTCTTTCAATGATTGAAGTTGCGCTTGTGAATAATTGCTGATGGTTTCTAGAGCTTTTGGGTTGACGTATGAGTCCTGGGGGTCGCTGGGTGGTGCCTCTTGTGGTGTTGCTGCTTCTGCTAATGGATCGTGTTCTTTAGCAGAAGTACTGTTGAGTGGCTCCTGGACGCGCTCGGGCTGTTCCTTTGGAGACTCTTTCTGGCCTTCCTCCATGGGTTGGTTCTGCTCTGCTAGTCGGGCTCGTTTGACTTCACACGTGGAAGAGTTGTGACCTTCTTCGTCGCAAAAAAAGCATTTTTTGACGACGCCTGTGTAGTATATTAGTGCCCTGCTTCGTCCAAAAAAGAGGACATTCGGGATAGTTTTGCTCATGATTATTTTTACTGAACGGTCACCATTTTTTAAACCTTTTAATTCGGGGTATTCATCCAGACGGTGGGCTTTGATGGTTCCATATTGTCGTAGTGTGGTAAGTATTGCGTCCCACTGTATCCAGGAGGGGAGGTTCTTTATTGTGAGCCAGACACCGTCGTCTTCGATGCTGGTAATCTTGCATAGTTTTTCGTTGATGGACAGCTCTCCATAGGAGACAGCTTGCTGGAGGAAGGCCAGAGTGGTAAAGGTGAGTAGGTAACAACTTTTTCCAACAGGTTGAAGAGTCTCCAAGCACTGTGGTCCAAGTTTTTCGTAGAAGGTCCGAGCGACGTCCAGGAATCCGGCGTCGACTTCAAGCCGGGCAGTCCGTTTTTTTACCTCTGCAGCCATTAAGGCTGTGGAGAGGTCGTCGGTTGAAGGTAAGTCCCAAGAAGGAACGGCGTCAAAAGGTAATGGCAGGAGTCAGCCAAGTCAGGATACGGCGTAGTGACCAGGAACAGCAGCGACAGGTAAGTCTCAGCAGGACCAGGACCAGGAACAGCAGCGGAGTCAGGAACAGCAGAGGAACCGGAAACAGCAGCGGCAGCTTCAGAAGCAGGAACAGGAACAGGAACGTCAGGATACCGGCAGGTAAGTCAGCATCGCAGGAACTAGCTGTATAGCTGGAAAACTCGCTTGACGGCCTTTCGGCCAAGATTTCAGCGAAATAGCTGGGAACAGATACTACACTTTGATCTTAGCCAAAAGGCCGAGAAGCGATAACCCGCTAGGAGCCGTCACTGTTTAACAAAGTAAAAAGAGAGAATTCGAGCATTTCAAATATTTTATAGATTCGTAAACGCGCCTTCCCAATCGACCGCCATCACCTTACAGTCTACGGGGAGGGTGATGAAAAAACTGGTTTGGGGGGGGGGGGATGAAATTTCTGCGGTAAAGGGCTTGCTCGTTGGTTGTCTGTACGATAATATCGGCGCCCAGTAAACGTTTCTAAAAAGAGTGTATAGAACGTTCTATTGGAGCCGCATGCAGCCGGTGGCCCTCGGCGATCACCAACCTACCAGGACCTGGCTAGTCGCGGCTTGTCCACCGCTATCAATTACACTCTAGCGGCAACGGCCATATCACGCTGAATACACCGGTTCTCGTCTGATCACCGAAGTTAAGCAGCGTCGAGCGCGGTCAGTACTTGGGAGGGAGACCACCTGGGAACACCGCGTGCCGTTGGCTACTCATTTATTTTCGCGGGATGGGATTTGCGTCTTTTAACAGGAAAATACCTTCATCCTATCATTTTGACGCTGCTTTTTTATGCAATTAAAAGTTCGCCCAGACGATAATATTATTTCGGTCAACTCTTGGCCTTTTTTTAACAACTGGCAGCATCTTTCCGTGAATAAAATACATGTTAGTATCAAAATTGAACAAAATAAAATGGCGAGAAAATTGGTTTTCATTTTATTCTACTTAAGGCTTGTACTTAAAATAGTACTAACTTACTTACTTACTTACTTACTTACTTACTTACTAACTAACTAACTAACTAACTAACTAACTAACTAACTAACTAACTAATTAACTAACTAACTAACTAACTAACTAATTAACTAACTAACTAACTAACTAACTAACTAACGTTTATCTCTAAACAAAAACATTTCCGCGGTAAAATCCACTCTGAAATGGCCTTTTCTGGTTTTGGAATGAAGTCCAAAGTTAAAATTTTATTAACAAATTCTAATTGTGAAATATATTTTTTGTTCTAAATTTTAATCTTAAATGTAATTTAAATAGTTGAATCTAAAAAAGGACTTTTGGAAAATGTTTTATAGAAGGTTTTATCATGGGACAGCCGCATGGATTAGGGGAGTAACCCAAAAATACAAAATATCAAAACAAACCACGAAATTAAATAATAAAACGGAGACAGAGATATATTTTTTAAACAAAATAATATAGCTAACTTTTATCTATTAATTGTTTTAGGTGATGTAGTTTATGTAAAATATAAAAATGAACCTTGGCACAATATAAATTTAATGTCATGTTTTATTGATACTTAGAAAAAGTAACAAACATTTCAAAAGTCAGATCTTTGAGATCATTATTAAAAAAATATAACATTTTAAATCCGAACTCCTCTATAAATATTAAAATTATAAATTCCTAATCTACTTTAACAAAAGATATATCATATTAAGTTTAATACTATTAATGTTAGGAATAATCATGACTTTGAGATAAATAGAACAAAAATGTTTAATTCCAAATATAGTTAATTATAGAGCAATATATAATAAATGATTTTGTACTTACCAAAAATAAGCCTTGCCACTTTATATCTTGGTAATGTAGCTGCCGCGGGCGGCGGGCCCCCGGCGGCGACTCACTGTCCACGGAAGACGGGAAGAGAGAAAAAATGGAGAGGGGCTTATTTCGTGTTTTCTCTTTACGCGGAACATCTTGGCTGGAACCCAATGACCTAAAAATGAGGGGCGCGCTGTCTCTACCCACCATACCGAAACCCGCGAATTTACGTTATGAAAACCGGTTCCTTCAGCCAACCACTTAGAACATGCACGATTTACGAACCTTGGGTTACGAATAAAACCACAGGAATAACACAGAACAACCTCTTTTCGCGCCTTTATTTTACCCCTCTTACTTGCCTCCCGCTCGTCGGCCATTGCCTCTGCCCTAAACGGGGAGTCTAGCATCCACTCCTTGGGTATCCATAATGGAGGAGAGGACTGAAAGGGGGAAAACCAAGCATGGACGCGCCCAGGAAAATACCAAGGAGGATAGGAAGGGAGGCGAAGTAGGAGGGATGAACGCGGCAGCATCCTTGTAAGAAGCTTAGCGGCGGGAAAATTTCGGAAAAATGGCGGCTAGACGTAGCGTAGCTGCCGCAATCTTGCCGCCATTCATCCCTCCTACTTCGCCTCCCTTCCTATCCTCCGTGAAAATACCGCGAAAAAGAGTGTATAACTAGGTAAAAGAAAATTCAAAAACTGGAATCTTTCCGATTCTTCATTATTAACTATTCGACAATAAGGATTTTACCACTTATGACGTCAGAGGGGCAATATATTATAATAAAGAAATATATATAAAGACAGCCAAATAACATTTCCCGGAAATACTGTGTTGCGCAGTGCGCCATTATAAGAGCGTTTGATTTTTGATTTCAAGAGAGAAGTGGGCCGATCCCGGATTTACTGCAATACCAGGCCGACCCGTGGCGGAGGTGGAGCAAGCTCCGACCACTCCGCCGCCGTCCAAAAATAAGTTTAATATCTTGGGCCCCGATGGGACCCGTATCAGATATTAAGCTGATAAGAACAGATACTGAATTTGTTTATTTAAATTCTGGTCAAAAGTTACAAATGTTCGCGTTATTAGACATTAAATTAGCGCGAACACTGTTTAAAACAAGAGAACACTTTTCTAGATTCGGACGTAGCATCAATCGTTAAGAGGTAAGTATTTACATTTAATAAACAAAATTAATATTTTTCTTTGACTACTAGTTAGTGTTGGTCACGGTAAGTAGTTTTTACTTAGTTTTTACATTCTAATTAGATGTATTTTACTTCAAAAATTTTAAACTAATGCAATTTCTTTTTCAGGTATAACAGGGTAAACATATATCGAGGTAAATATAGGGTAAGTATTACATTTAGGCATACAATTTATTTTTTTAACAATAAATTATTAAAAACTTTTTAGCACTTGTTTTTTAAACATTTAGAATTTAAAGGCGTATTTAAAACCATGTATTTTAACTTAAAAGAGTTATTAAAAACATATTTACAACTCGAGCCAAGGTTCTAATTTTTCCCTTTTTTTGAGTCCTTTTCTTGAGGAGGACTATGACGTCGTTTGAAACGTATCCGAAGTGTACTCTCAGCATGCTTTAGACAGTTATCCCGCCATTCCATGATACGCGTATCCGTCGATTTTAGTGCCTTGGCACGCCGACAGAAATCTTCAATTTCGGGCCTCGACAATTTAGCCCAATTCCAATCGCGTTTGTAAATCTCAGGTTCCTTAGTTGATTTTGACTCAGATTCCGGCCCGGAGCGTGTCAGTTGACCTGGAGACTTAAGTGCGTCGGCATAACCTTTGGGGTTGGTTTCGGATTTTTCAGGAGATGATTCCGGCGATGACAGATACCAGCCATCTTGGCCCTCCTTCCGCTTGTTAGTACTTGACGTACCCTCGTCCATTTCGTTCTGGTTTTCCCCATCGCCAGCCAGTGGTGGTGGTGGGGTCGAGCTCCTAGAGCTCTCGGGTTCCTTGTGTGCCGGAATCCGGTCTTGAGTGTCGGTGCTCTGTTGAGTCTTCAACGCCTTGTTTTTCTTCTTCGGGCAATCCCGAACCTGATGAGTGTCCTTCCGACAATAAAAACACATTCTTTGGATACCCTGGTAAGTAATCTGGACACGATGGCTGCTGATGGTCATCAGGTTCGGGATTGGGCTTCTCATACGGACTTCAAGTCGTCGAGTGCCGTTCTTGAGGTCTTTGAACGGGCCTTCCTGGTAGGTTTCCCAGGACTCTGATATTACATCACAGAAGGATCTAAGAGCGGCTCTGATGAAGGGAAGATCCCACCAACTCGGCGCGTCTCTCAACGTGATGTACGATACTGGATCGGTGACCCCAATGATGTCGACTTGTTTATCGCCAACCATAAGGCCGCCTTCTATGGCCTTCTGATAGCAGGAAGTATCTTGAAATGTCACTTGTGCTTCATATTTTCCCATAGGCTGGAACACGGAGATTCCATTTCGTCCGACCAGATCAAAGAGAGCTGAAGCAAGATCTTGGTTATCGACATCTTGGAACTTAATCCGAGCTGTCGTTTTCTTTAAGGCTGCAGCTGAAGCTGCCGTGGAGGACATCGTTGACTGCGCAGGAGCCATGGCGATGTTGGTGGCAACCGCCGAAGCGGAGACCGGAACTCAGGAACCGCTGGATGGATTCAAACGGCAACTGGGAGACAGGATCAGCAACTGGAACTGGAACGGTGACGTCTGGCAAGACAGCGTGGCAGGCACAACGAGCAGGTAAGTAAACTTCCCCAGCGCAGGATAAAACGGTTCCCGGCCTTTGACTTCGAAGAAAGGAGCAGATACTACACTTTGATCTTAGCCAAAAGGCCGAGAAGCGATAACCCGCTAGGAGCCGTCACTGTTTAACAAAGTAAAAAGAGAGAATTCGAGCATTTCAAATATTTCATAATTACGTCACCGAATGTTGGTCCTGGTGGGAGATGACAACGTTTGTAGCCATCGCGCGAACAAAGGAGAAGACGATATCTTGAATCCGTGAAATAGAGGTACACCGCCAGGCCCGGACTGGCACTTTTGGGGTCATCGGCTAGAGACAGTAGAGTGGGCCACTTTACCGGGCCGTATGGAAAAAAAATCTAAATGGTGGTTTATAGGACCATAAATAACGTATTAAGTGTACTAGATTCTACGTGAAACGTCAAACGCGTTTAAATGACCATTTAGGAAAAATTTATTATAAGCGAATAGAGCGTTCTATAAAAGTGGACCATAACCGGTCACTTTTCATACAGACTATAGAGCTGGTTCAGCAGGACTAACAACTTTTGTTATTCTTTGGTTTAAGAGAATTCGGCTTATGTCCTGTCTTTATATGAATATTTTAGAGACGTACCTTTTAGGAGTTGTAGGAGGCACCCTAGGTGTTGAAGTATGTTTGGGGTTAAGGATATTTTCATGATCTAAGTTTCATCTTAAACACGTGGATTTGGGACTAGTATTTTCTAGAATTTTGCTTATTTGCCATCATACATTTATTACAAAAATCATTTAAAATAAGAAAAAAGGCGCGGAAAGCAAAGCCGGAAATATGTGAAGCCTAGGCTAGCAACTACGCTACTAATAAAAATTGACTGCTCTCAATTTCTTACGGGTTTGCCAGATAAATATATTTCTCTAAGACGAAAAACCGGCCAAACCTTCACCTCCTCCGAACTCCAAAGGGGGAAAGCACACCACACCAATTTTATAGATTCGTAAACGCGCCTTCCCAATCGACCGCCATCACCTTACAGTCTACGGGGAGGGTGATGAAAAAACTGGTTTGGGGGGGGGGGGATGAAATTTCTGCGGTAAAGGGCTTGCTCGTTGGTTGTCTGTACGATAATATCGGCGCCCAGTAAACGTTTCTAAAAAGAGTGTATAGAACGTTCTATTGGAGCCGCATGCAGCCGGTGGCCCTCGGCGATCACCAACCTACCAGGACCTGGCTAGTCGCGGCTTGTCCACCGCTATCAATTACACTCTAGCGGCAACGGCCATATCACGCTGAATACACCGGTTCTCGTCTGATCACCGAAGTTAAGCAGCGTCGAGCGCGGTCAGTACTTGGGAGGGAGACCACCTGGGAACACCGCGTGCCGTTGGCTACTCATTTATTTTCGCGGGATGGGATTTGCGTCTTTTAACAGGAAAATACCTTCATCCTATCATTTTGACGCTGCTTTTTTATGCAATTAAAAGTTCGCCCAGACGATAATATTATTTCGGTCAACTCTTGGCCTTTTTTTAACAACTGGCAGCATCTTTCCGTGAATAAAATACATGTTAGTATCAAAATTGAACAAAATAAAATGGCGAGAAAATTGGTTTTCATTTTATTCTACTTAAGGCTTGTACTTAAAATAGTACTAACTTACTTACTTACTTACTTACTTACTTACTTACTAACTAACTAACTAACTAACTAACTAACTAACTAACTAACTAACTAATTAACTAACTAACTAACTAACTAACTAATTAACTAACTAACTAACTAACTAACTAACTAACGTTTATCTCTAAACAAAAACATTTCCGCGGTAAAATCCACTCTGAAATGGCCTTTTCTGGTTTTGGAATGAAGTCCAAAGTTAAAATTTTATTAACAAATTCTAATTGTGAAATATATTTTTTGTTCTAAATTTTAATCTTAAATGTAATTTAAATAGTTGAATCTAAAAAAGGACTTTTGGAAAATGTTTTATAGAAGGTTTTATCATGGGACAGCCGCATGGATTAGGGGAGTAACCCAAAAATACAAAATATCAAAACAAACCACGAAATTAAATAATAAAACGGAGACAGAGATATATTTTTTAAACAAAATAATATAGCTAACTTTTATCTATTAATTGTTTTAGGTGATGTAGTTTATGTAAAATATAAAAATGAACCTTGGCACAATATAAATTTAATGTCATGTTTTATTGATACTTAGAAAAAGTAACAAACATTTCAAAAGTCAGATCTTTGAGATCATTATTAAAAAAATATAACATTTTAAATCCGAACTCCTCTATAAATATTAAAATTATAAATTCCTAATCTACTTTAACAAAAGATATATCATATTAAGTTTAATACTATTAATGTTAGGAATAATCATGACTTTGAGATAAATAGAACAAAAATGTTTAATTCCAAATATAGTTAATTATAGAGCAATATATAATAAATGATTTTGTACTTACCAAAAATAAGCCTTGCCACTTTATATCTTGGTAATGTAGCTGCCGCGGGCGGCGGGCCCCCGGCGGCGACTCACTGTCCACGGAAGACGGGAAGAGAGAAAAAATGGAGAGGGGCTTATTTCGTGTTTTCTCTTTACGCGGAACATCTTGGCTGGAACCCAATGACCTAAAAATGAGGGGCGCGCTGTCTCTACCCACCATACCGAAACCCGCGAATTTACGTTATGAAAACCGGTTCCTTCAGCCAACCACTTAGAACATGCACGATTTACGAACCTTGGGTTACGAATAAAACCACAGGAATAACACAGAACAACCTCTTTTCGCGCCTTTATTTTACCCCTCTTACTTGCCTCCCGCTCGTCGGCCATTGCCTCTGCCCTAAACGGGGAGTCTAGCATCCACTCCTTGGGTATCCATAATGGAGGAGAGGACTGAAAGGGGGAAAACCAAGCATGGACGCGCCCAGGAAAATACCAAGGAGGATAGGAAGGGAGGCGAAGTAGGAGGGATGAACGCGGCAGCATCCTTGTAAGAAGCTTAGCGGCGGGAAAATTTCGGAAAAATGGCGGCTAGACGTAGCGTAGCTGCCGCAATCTTGCCGCCATTCATCCCTCCTACTTCGCCTCCCTTCCTATCCTCCGTGAAAATACCGCGAAAAAGAGTGTATAACTAGGTAAAAGAAAATTCAAAAACTGGAATCTTTCCGATTCTTCATTATTAACTATTCGACAATAAGGATTTTACCACTTATGACGTCAGAGGGGCAATATATTATAATAAAGAAATATATATAAAGACAGCCAAATAACATTTCCCGGAAATACTGTGTTGCGCAGTGCGCCATTATAAGAGCGTTTGATTTTTGATTTCAAGAGAGAAGTGGGCCGATCCCGGATTTACTGCAATACCAGGCCGACCCGTGGCGGAGGTGGAGCAAGCTCCGACCACTCCGCCGCCGTCCAAAAATAAGTTTAATATCTTGGGCCCCGATGGGACCCGTATCAGATATTAAGCTGATAAGAACAGATACTGAATTTGTTTATTTAAAATTCTGGTCATATTTACAAATGTCCGCGTTATTAATTAATTAATTTAGCGCGAACATAGTTTAAATCAAGAAAACATTGTCATAGATTACTGGAGTAGCAACAATCGTCATAACACAAATACTAGTTCGATGGGTACTAGGTTTTTTTCCCAAGGTAAGTGTTTTCTTTTCTAATTTTACTTTTAGGCATATTTTTTAACTTTTTCTTTACAGGGTGAACTGGTTTTTAGGCAAGTATAAAGGTAAGTATCATTTTTAACATACAAATACCATTTTCTTATTTTTAACTTTTAAGAAATGTTTTTAGTTTAAAACTAAAAATTTTAAAAACATTTAGCATTATAAGACTTTTCAGTTTACTATAATTGATTTTATCTAATTTAACAGCGTTATTTCATGGTAAGTATATAACAGGTAAATAAATTTCCCTAAATATAACTACAAAAAGTTATTTTGATAAAACCGAAGGTAGACTTAAAAGTGTCAATAAAAAATATTTTAAAAACATATTTACAATTCGAACCGAACCAGGGTCCTAATTTTTCCCTTTTTTTGAATCTTTTTCATGAAGAGGGCTATGACGTCGTTTGAAGCGATTCTCAAGTGCTCTCTCCGCCTTCGCTAAAGTCTGATCCCTCCAGTCCGTGATTCGCTTTTCCGAGTGCGTTAAAGCTTTGGCACGGCGACAGAAATCTTCAA